>NC_045133.1:1291943-1591943 GCF_007655135.1 Punica granatum
ACTGAAATCTGGAAGGAAAAGGTTGGAATTTTAACAATCAATTACCTTCGAAGGATCTCTCAGCTGTGCTTTTAAACTCATTACTTGGGCACAATGACTTGAATTAGAGGCATATGAACCGGAACACCGCCAGAGCTTCCTGCTGTGGTGTAGTGTATCAATTCCGAAACAACTGCATACACAAGAAAATATTAGTTAAGAAACAAACATTTATAAAGATTATTTAACAATGCTCAGATAATCACAGTAATACTTTTAGAAAAGAAAGATCAAGCAGAATCTGCACCTAATTTTGCGAGCATTAAGAATATGCCCTAAGCAATTTCACAAAGTTATATTCAAGTCCAGAAGGAAATATTAACAGTGATCACATGTAACATATTACCAAGGAAATATCAACAATAATCACATTGAACATATGATCACTGGTATGCTAGAAATCATCAATAGATAAAATGATTCAACGATTAATCTAAAACCAAAAAAACCAATAAAAAATGAAGTACAGTTGTATAAATAGAAAAGAACTTTTAGATAGCAACTTGTCTTATTTACAATACCATTCACAGCTGCCTCAGATAGAAGCTCAGAATTCAAGCTAGATAGTGCTGTAAGCACCAAAGGGTGAGAAGCAAGGACCGATCCAGGGAGCCTGAAAGAGAGACAGCTCATATTAACTCCATAGTTGATGTATCTTCTGATTTTGGCAAGAGAATTAAACAAGAACTATTGACAAATCCTGAGAAAGTGTAAGAGTTTTGAGTCATAATTTCGTCAACATGCCAAGCAGCTCATTGAAAGATTGCGCTACCTGAAGAGAAACCTATACTGGTCAAACACACTTGTAAATTATCAATTTAACAGCTTATTCATAGAAAATATACTAAAGACTACCGACATAATGAGATGGAAAATAAAATACTAATCTATCAAGCCATTCTACGGATGGGGCCTAGCGAAGTTTAGGAGTTAGCTCCTTGTAAAAGGACTGGATTTGTAGTGCAGCAAGTGTGTGGATCTAGGAACCAAATGTTTTTCTAGGCGCAGTTCAGTGGTCAGGATGGAAGGGAGTGTGAAAGTCAAAGACAGAGCAGGTATGCATACCCATGCCTCAGTCGAAGCCAAGATGCAAAAGCCTCAAGCACCTGAAATATTAATGATGTAGATTTTTATTGAGCATGATCAAGACACGAGAATGCACAACAAAAATTTCTTCATAACCGGGGGGAGGAGCATACAAAAAGTTTCTCGTAAAAAAACACTTAAAGCTTGTGCACATTTTCTTTTAATCCAAAGACAAAAGCTTTCATCCATCTAATGATTAAGGCATCCAGGTTTCAGCCGTCACGAAGATCATTCCACATAGAAAGAAAGATTGTTCTGACAAATTTATTTTAAGCCCCTATATTGTTCTTAGGCTAAATTCCATCTAAAGGACTTCAATATTATCATCAACTATCATGCCAAATATAACCTCTTTTTAGAATACAAAAAAATATAAGATAACCAATAAACCAGACTTTAAGTTAAATTGACGTAGCAGATGTATTAGACATTAGTCAATCAGAAGCAGATATCGAACAATAAACAATAAAGTATCTCACCGGCTCTTTAAGTTCACCAATATTCAGACAAGCTGTTAAGATACTCAATGCAACTTCCATCTGAGAAGTCAGCTCCTTTTCAAATTGCCTGCGTCTTTCCGGACGAGCAGATATTTTGTAGTTGAAAACTTCCTAAAACAGTAAAATAAGCCACTAAGATCTTCCATGTCGACGTACATATGGGTGATAATTGCTTGCCCCGATATGAGAATCCAGCAAAAGCTTTGACGTAGAAGCAAGAGCAGATAAACTTTACGGAGAAAAAGCGTCCAAGACATGCGATTTAATATTGATAACCACATGGTTCACAATTAGTTTTTAGGGAAAAAGACAAAAACCCCCTTGTGGTTTGGGGTCAGGACGAATCTCACTATGTTCTTTTGTTTGGGACAATTAGCCCCTCTGTGGTTTGCTCCGTTAGACATAGCGGGTTACGACGTTAATTTTTTTTCCATTTTCGGTTCTCAATGTCTTTATCATTTTGGTTCTAAATCTTTTTCTTTTATCATTCATATCCTCAACTTTTCATTTTGTTTCATTTTATTTCTATAAAGAAAATCGAAAGGGAAGGAGGGGTCAGGGCAACCAATCGGCGACCTCGACCCCTCCACTGAGGTCGCCGGTACCCACAGAGGACGCCGGCGACCTCAGTGGAGGCGTTGTGGTTGCCGATTGGCAGCCCCAACCCCAAATTGACCGGGGACTCCGAGTCGGGTCGGAGTCGCGACTCGGAGGTCCCCGGTCGATTCGGGGTTGGAGCCGCCAATCGGCTACCCTGACCCCTCCACCGAGGTCGCCGGTACCCACGGAGGACACCGGCGACCTCGGTGGAGGGGTCGGGATCACCGATTGGCGGCCCCAACCTCTCCTTCTCTTTCGATTTTCTTTATAGGACTAAAATAAAATAAAATGGAAAGTTGAGAATAGGAATGATAAAAGAAAAAGATTTAGAACCAAAATAATTAAAAGGCTAAAGATTGAGGACTGAAAATGAAAAAAAATTAATGCCGTGACTAATTGTCCCAAACAAAAGAACATTGTGCGATTTGTCCCGACCCCAAACCACAAAGGGGGTTTTTGTATTTTTCCCTAGTTTTTAATAAACCGAGAACAAAATTGTTGGAAATGTATAGCAGCAATAGATTGATTACTATTCTCAACCACACTCAATCTCTCTTGAGTATGCACAAGTTCATATTGCCTCCACTCGAGAATCACTAAGATGCACTAACTAAATAATTGAACAGCGTCCCCATGTTATCCAAAAATGGAGGGCATCACTGAGATATCTCAAGGAAAGCACAGTTGTACCTCTGGCAATACTGTAAGTAGTTCCAAAAATCCCGGCACGAATTCAGGATGTGAATTCATTTCATCCCGTAGCCAATTCACAATACCACCATCTCCCCAATCATCTGCAGGAACATGTACAGCCAAGGCAGCCACCGCAATGCTAATCTACAAGGCCAGCCAGATATTCGACTTCAATATTTTCTTTACGACATGAAATTATATGAGAAGAAAATAATTAAATGAAGTACCTGAGTTCTGACTTTAGGAGGGCCTTTATGAAACTTTTTCAATAAGGTCTGCATCCAAAACATAAGCACAATCCAACACAGATATTAGCAATATGTTTGTTTATAAAATCAAACTTTAATTTACTTTTCCCTCAATTCAATAACACAATCATTATTTTTTTATCTTTTCCTTTAAATTCTCTCTCATACCTTTTCTTATCTATTATTACAATTAATTTTTCAATACTAAATTCTCTTAACTATTCAACACTTTTTCCTCAGTTCAACGACACAATCATTACTTTTTTATCTTGTTCTTCGAATCCTCTCACATACTTTTCCCAACTACTTTTGACTTCATCTCCTCAAATCAAATTAAATCAAACTTAATTTCGTTACCAAACGCAATATAGGCGACTCACCCAAATGTTTGGGGATGATCTATTGTTATCTACACAACTATTTCAAGAAAGACATAATACACCGCTACATGGCAATTGGCATATTTTCTTTCATATAGGATGACAAAAAGGTGGAGAAAATCTATTCACTGCCAGCTTGTCAACCAGAATCAGGAATAAGTCCAAGCACTAACCCCGAAAGCATTAAAATCAACCTTGCTATAGCAGCATTAACTATATCAGCATAAATCCAAAAAATGATTTATACAGTGGCAAGAACACAATGAAGTACATATCACTTACATTTAATGAATCTCTCAGTGGGCGAAAAGCTTCAGAAGGAAGTTCTTCAAAATCTCGCTGTACCTATCAAATCATAAAAAAAGGAACTGATAATTCAAAAGTATAGGAAACGATCCAGTGTATAACAGATAGCATCACCGATGTGGTATTTTAGAGGCATCTTAAAACTGGAAGAACCAAGCTCCACTAATCGATTTAAAGAGAAGAATATTACCTTGCTTCTCAGGGTCTGTGAACAGAATATTAAGGTCTCCAAATTGCTAGTTGCATCATGGAGCAAGTTATCAGCAACCTAGGCAGAAGATCAGAGTCAAACCTCCAAAGGTAAATTAACATGAACCTACTAAAAATCAACTGGAGGAACAAAAGACAAAATCATGAACATAAGTTAGCACATGAAAGAAACTAAACACAATCTACGTTAATCAGCACATACATAAACAAAGAAATGGAATCTGAAATTCCCCCGAATATAGCAAAGCACGATGCATGTTGCACATACAATGACATAGATAACTAATAAGTCCCAGTTGAAAATCACAGACTAAGCTGTCTTAATGAAGCTAGTATTGCCATCAAATCAGTAGAACCTCAGCGAGTTGTAAATACGAGCAAGATCCAGAGTTTTCCATCCCATGTCCTATTCAAAGCCACTCGTATTCTGGAGCCTACAATAACTCAAGTGTCTCCTGATGAATATCAAGCACCATTTTCGCTACCAATAGATTAACCCCTGAACTACTTACTGGCTCATACGACTAATCAAGGGATCGGTCCAGCATCTAAAATCAATTCTACCATGTGAAGCCCAACTCAGCACACCTGCTTGAGAGTGAATGACAGTTATCCATCATCAGACTGAGATGAGCTGAAAATCCAAACCCGATCCATAGCTCAATCAATGTCGATAACTAGACTCTAACCGACTGAAGCCAATCCAACTAGCTCGATTCCACTGAGATAGGAAAAGACCAGCACATCCAATGCCAGATACCCCGGAGCACTCCACGCACCGATCAAAGGAGTGCCTGAAATTCAAATTTCGCCTAATGCCGAGCACCAACCTCATAGCAACCGAAGCCAGCTCACCAAATAGCTTCCACCAACAACTCAAATAGCGAGCGCATCGAATCTGGAGCAACTCCAGGGCACTTCACGAATCGATAGTATTACCTGCCAAGCGTCGATAGTGCGCTGGAATTCCTGGAGCCACCGATCGGCCTGCGCCCGGGTGCCGTCATCAGGATGATGGTAGAGCGCGTTGAGGGCCTCCTTCACAGTGTTCTGGAGCTCCATGGACATCAAACCGAACTCGATTTCGCACATAAAACAATCGACCTGTGTACGTATCTCCTCGCTTTGATTGATAGTACAGTACACCTGTGTGTCGCCGGTATGGCCTGTATCTCAATATCTGAATCTCCGATTCCCCCAATCCAAAATTCGATTGTAGGGTTTTTGGCGCCCCCGTAGAGAGAGAAAGCAGATAGAGAGAGAGAGGGAGGGGGCTTTTTGGGGCTTTTTCTCCTTCAAATCGTTTGATGGTGGTGATGAAGACGAAATGGTGACCTGAGGGTTTACACTGAATTAACTCAAACTTTAACGCAAACACACACCATAATAAAAATATATATTTTTCAAGTCGAAAATTTCAATTATAACTTTATTTAAACATAATTATTTATTATTTTTCATAATCAAAATTAAAATTATTTTAGGCTCTAAAATCAAACGCATCGTACGTCTGATCTGTTTTCCCTTTTCTTTTTTTTACGAGCGTTCCATTTTTTGAAGTTCCGGGGTGGGGCTGTGATCACCTGCAGTCGACCCTTCCATACTCGCTTTGTTTGATTGGTTGGCAGGCCACGGTCCTTTGGGCCTCCCCTTTTGTTTGGTGGCCCAAGCCATGGGAAATGGGCCGAACCTCGAAATCTTCTGAGCCCATCATAAGATCCCGGGCCCACCCACCCAAGCACACCGAGAGATCACGGAGAAATTTTGCTTTCTACTCCCTGAGGTCTTCACTAGTGATGAATTAGCTCTCTATACATCACAAAATTTTCGCCCTAAACATTTCACATTCGATTCACTCAGCATCCTCGGTTAAGATGCATTCGCCGATTCACATAGTGAACTCTAGTTCTAACCCCAAGTTTCATACGCTCCGTTTGGTTTCACAATTAAAATCATAAAAATTTTAATTTTAACTTTAACTCAACACACTACACAATAAAAATACACATTTCCAAAATCAAGAATTTTAACTTTAACTTTATCTCAACACACTACACAATCATTTGTCCTTTTCCACAATCAAAATTAAAGTTACTTTAACTCTGAAACCAAATGCACCAATAGTATTTCAAAAGAGTAAATGCATCCTGCACAAGATCCATGAATTGTGATGCTCATTTTTTTCTGCTTAGATTAGGTTAAAATATTTTTTTTTGAGTTAGATCCAATATGATAGCATTTTGAAAATTAAAAACTTTGCATATATCAAATAGGTAGATTGGATATATCTTCAAATTGTGCAATATCCAATTTGTGTCATGAAATTTTCCTTTCAATCCTTTAACCAACTAGTGACTACATTTTCAAGTCTCTTTCTAAGTCCGAAACTCGTGTAATCTATCCATAAGGTTCATATGTATCAGCACATAAGCTCCTTCATTCCGCGGCATCCCATTGTTCTGCCCATTTCCTAGAATTTGGTGCAAAGTGGGGAGCATTGTGGATCAAGTGTAAAACTTTAGGGACACAAATTTGGTAATGAGAAAAGATTCAGGATGACCATGCAACATAATGAAAATTTAGGGCCGGAAAAGAAAATCACGTAACGCCATTGACGTGCGTGAAGTTACAAAACGGAGTCACGGACACAGCAGAGCTTTCCATACTTCCCTTCGCTCCACACCGCCGAGCTGAGCTGAGCGGCCGACGGCCATGGCTTCTCCGGAGGCCAAATCCCATGCACCGAACATCTGCATAACTGAAGAGTGGTCAGAGGCCGCCGAGTCCATCGCTTTCGGCTCTGCCGCTTCGCCGCCGCCGATCACCTTGGTGTGCGGTCCCAAAAATTCCGGCAAGACCACCTTCTCCCGCCACCTCGTCAACGTTCTCCTTCAGAGGTTATTAGTTAGTTAACTTCCACTGTCCTCCCTTCGTCCTTATTCGCGTACACCATGCTGAACATCCTGTAAATTCCATTTACCGACCTGCTTAATTTAGCACATATAATTTGTGGATTGCTATTAGTCAAGTACGCAATTCACTGCTTTCGAATCTGTATCATGTCTGAAGTTTCAATCTTTTAACTTGGCTGTTATTGAGTTCGTTAATTTCATGCTTGAAGACAGTGGACATGTTCACTTTGATAGCTGGGAATCCGTAGGATCATAAAAATAGCCTTTTTGATATCTACATTTCTGCTCTGAAAGTTACTCAGAGATTCGGAGTGATATAGTGCTCAGCCTGTATATGAGGAACCATAACTTTACTTAATTTACAGTCGGTATTTGCTGCTTAGATGTGTGATGCACATTTTTTGGCTTCGCAACTCATTGTTTAAATAATTTAGTAGTCACTGCAGCAATATTTTCTTTAAATTTGGCTGCTCGGTCCGATACATGTGGCTTTTTAACTTACAGAATTTGTTGCTGAGATGTGGATTAATCTGAAGTCATAGAATTTGAAGTATATTCGCATTCTCTCTTATCGAACTCATCATTAGATGTGTTCCTTCTTTAATCTGGGGAAGAAGATCGATGTTTCTTTACCTGTCCTCATCTGTTATAATTTCTATGCGTCAAAGAACATTTGCCCCTTTCTGCTGCAGGTATAAAAAAGTGGCATTTTTGGATACTGATGTTGGGCAAACAGAGTTTACACCCCCAGGAATTCTATCTCTGTGCATAATTGATAAGCCAATTCCAGGTATATATTCTAGCAGTCCGTTAACAAAATCTTTTTCTTGTTCTTTTCTTTGAGCATGCCTAGCCTGCATTTTAATGCAGAGTTTGTTTCTCTTCTTGCTTCATGAGTAATAGCGTTTTATGTTTGTGTCTTTGAAAAACAGATTTGACAATTCTATGCATGAAGACACCAGAAAGGTACTTATCATATGACTGTGTTGCTGCTCTTAGCATTTACATAAATAGACATAGGGTTTTCAGTGCAGCTCATAAGAAATTGTTCATTTATTTATTAGTGTATCAATGTTGAGGACAAGATTTATCTTTTCTTGTTTCCAAGCAGAAGACACTTTCCCTTGCATTATCAGGCACGAGCTGCTTCTGCATAAATTGAGTTTGGCTTCTCTGTCAAGTGATCTATATTTTGTGGGCAATTCAAAAGACCAAAGATGCTTGAGTGGTAATGGTGTGGCACAATGGAAATTCTTGTGAACTAGTAGTCTGGAGTAAAACTTGTGTGGCATGAAGAGGGTGATCCAAACCAATGATTTTGTAGGTTTTTTTTTTACGGATTTTGAATCTTTAATGAGCAGAATGTTGAATTGATACCATAGCTGTATATAGGTTATATGTTTTATAGGCACCATCCTTTTTGTCTGGTCAGAGATAATATATTGCAAGAGAAATCTATCTCAAGGAATGTGTGTTTTTGTTGTTTTCAGATGCTTTTTCTTTGGGGATACCAGTTCAAATAGGGACCCAAGAAAGTACTTGAAGTGCATATCTGCGCTCTACAATTACTACAGAGAGGAGTTGCGCAAGTTAAAAGGCAGCAAAAACACTATAATTGAGCTGCCTCTTGTTGTTAACACACCTGGCTGGGTGAAAGGCATGTCTCAATATGTATCTTGCATTTCCTCATGCTCTTCTTTGGAGAGCACGTTATCTTTTTCTCATTTTACATGTTCACTAATGCATGGTCCCAAATTCATTTCTTTTACAGGCACTGGTTATGAAGTGTTAGTGAAGATGATAAATTATGTTTCTCCTACGCATGTCGTTAAGATAAGGATACCTGCAGAGAATAAGAATTTGCCAGCTGGAGCTTTCTGGTTGGAAGGGGGTTGCAGTCATTCATCTTTACTGGAGATCAAGTCGGTTCGTTATGACACCTTGAATAGATCGTAAGTTCTTATCTTCATCAACATCTGTTGCGAATTTTCAGTTTAGTTGTGCAAATCAGGTCCCTCACATTTGAACTCTTTGACGTATGTGTTGTCTGATGAAACAATTTGATGCAAACGTCTTTACATGATTGAGTTACTTATCTCAATAAAGAAGATACAAAATAATTTTATAAATTAAAGTTCTGTTCTATGCTTCTCCTGTGGCTCTGTACATGCTTTGGCGAGGATTATAATGATGATGTTGATGTCTGAGACTGTGTATAATATTTCTTTGTTTTAACTATCTAATGTAGGGAGTGTTCCTTCTCCTTTCCCTTCCCCTTCTTTAAACACCAATTTATATCCTTAACAGAGAAAGCTGTCATCCACCACAGAAAAAGATCCATATCCAAGGAATTCCTGGTTTGGGCTGATGAAGCAATGTCTCTAAATCCGTTATCACACTGCATAATCTTTTCCTGTCGAAGGGAATTCCACCAATGCATACAGGCATTTCCCAAGATAAAAAATCTGAGAGCTTTTTTTCTTTACTTCTTAGCAAATCATTTTCAAAATTTCTTTGTACTGTCTTTATAAAGTAGGATTTCCTCCCTTGATTTGACAGACCTTATAGACTCTGGTTCTGCTTTCCAGTGACTTGGAAGTGTAGTTGGATTTTGTAAATCTATCATGTTGAATGGTTCTCATAAATAATATGGATATATATCTATATTTAAGAAAATGAAGGTTGGATGCCCTCATTATTGATGTATTGGTTCAGATTTGTTGTTACTCCAATTTTTCAAGCAAGTGTTAGAGTCAAAGTTGCCAAAAGTTCTGGAAATTGTGGTGCTTATAGAATCTGGTCTGCTTTTCTCCCAGGATTCTTCTACAGAAATCTGCTGCACTGTTGCGAGATTTGAAGGTGATGGCTTATTTCCGACAGTGCTTCCCTAGTTCCTCAAACCTAACCAGAAACAAGGACCTTGCCCGAGCATTAGCTGCTCTCCCTCCTTACGAAGTTCCAATATCAAGTGTACAAATCAGGCATCTATATTGCCAGGTCAGTTGAAAAAGAGGGGTGATTGGGACAAGTAATTGGAAAATTTTGCATAGTCCAGTTTCTCAGTCTATCTCACCTTGTGATCGTGGATCAAGATACATTTCATAGGAACAATATTAACAAATAAAGAGAACTATAGAATTAGAAGTTTTCACAATTCTTTTATTGCTGTCCATAGAAAAATTGAGATGTGATATCTTTTCCTTTTCTGGTTATAATTTTGTCAGGTCCCCACTACTGAAGTATTTTATAGTCTGAATGCTAGCATTGTTGGCCTAGGAGTCAGCTCTGAAGAGTCTCCAGATTTACCTCTGTGTGTCGGGCTTGGTAAGTTACTATATTTGCATGTTTACTGCATAGAACAGGCAGTTACATGGTAGGCTTTAGCTCCTCGGATTCATTTAGTTTTATGCTCTTATCCACATTGGCCTGACGGGTCGCTTTATACTATTTTATGTGTGTTAACGATGTCTTTGCCTTGTGATATATTTTTGGTGGCATTAAGTCAGACCTGTGATCGCATAATGCAACCAAGCGTTTACAGAAAGGTATTCTTGAAAAATAAAGCTGTCTGGTCTTGTGGGAAATTATAGCCTGCCATTACTGTCTCATTTCTTGTTTATGGTTTGGTGAAATTATATTGGGTACAAGCAAAACAGCTGGCTTCATCAAGTGTTGTCAATATGATCACAAATACTTTAATCCAATTTGCACTACTTTAATCTATTTAAATGGCAATTTAAATGGATTTTGTTCTACCTTATCTTCTCTCTAACTCATCATTATTGAACAGGAATTGTGAGAGGCATAGACCTATTCAAAGGATTGCTTTATGTTATTACTCCGGTTCCACCAAGGATTTTGGAGCGGGTTGATATATTGCTGCAGGGTTTCATCCAGATACCTCAGGGTTTCTTGCAGGTACCGAATCTTTCCGACTTCAATACTTGTTTATACAAGAATACGTGACGGACAGGATATTTTCGTAATAGATAGCATGTACACTTTTGGCTAGAGCAATAATAGATTCGTATCCAATCTGAGTGTATGCTTTAGAAGCGGAGATCATCCGTGTGGAAGAGTCTTTTGTGTGCTCCCACTGAAGTTTGTCTCTGACTTCTGACTTTATCGGTGATTCTTTTACAGGCCCAAGGATGCATTTCTCCCTACATGGCCACAAACGTGCTGCCCATATGTTAGCCGATGCCAAGAATTGCTGTCCATTGATTACTGACTAGACAAAGTACTGCAGACAAGGCCTCTCATCCTTTTCTTTTGTTTTGTTTTTTTTTTTGGCCACTGCCTCTCTTCCCTGAAGAAAACAAATACTTGCCAACTGCCATAGATTAATCATAAGATATAATACCAGCTGGAGTTTCTTCCTCCCAAGTAGTGGAGTACAATTTATTCCTAAGAATTCCGAATACAATCTTTTCGAATCAATACTTTTGATAATTACCATTAGTTTTATGCCCTTATCCACATTGGCCTTCATAGACGGGTCGCTTTGATATTATCTGCACGTTCAATGCTGAAGATTTGATGTCAGGATGTGATTAAAATTGGAGTAGAGATTTCCTTTTCTTTTCATAGGAAGCAGATTTTTTTAATTTTATTTTTTTTGGTCCTGAATTTGAAACTCTTGAAAGTGATGGAAGTAAACGGTGCCGTCTTGGGTTGGAGATGAACGTTCCATGACAGACCGTTAATATAGTTGAAGGCATCTCTATTTATAGGTAAAAAAAGGTTGACCCACTAAACTTCTTTGAAACCTTAATTGAATCAAAACCAACCTCAATCTCTCCAGCGGCAGCTCTGTTCTCTCTCCCTCTCTTCTATCTCCTTTACTCGGACGGAATCCGCCCGACAAAACAACCAGAAACATGCAGGGAAAAGGGTCATGATCTTGGTCCGGGTCATGATCTCCGATCTCGCACATTCCCAACCTCTCTAGCCCTCTTGTTCTTGGCCAGATCGGTTGTCTTTGAACTCTTTGATGGCGAAGCGGTCATTCAAGTCCTTTGTCGAGCAGGAGCTCGGGAAGTTCCCCCTGTTTGTAATCAATGCCGTCCTCGAGTGGATCCTCATCGTTATCTTATTCATCGACGGGTTCCTCGCCTTCGTGGCCAATGAGTTCTCCAAGTTCTTTGATATGCGAGTCCCGTGCCTCCTCTGCACGAGGATAGACCATGTCCTCGTCCGAAGAAGAAACCCCGACTTCTACTACAACGAGTCTGTGTGCGAGGCCCACAAGAAGGCCGTCTCCTCCCTCGCCTACTGCCATGTCCACAAGAAGCTCTCTGATATCAAGAAGATGTGTGAGGGCTGCCTCCTCTCCTTCGCTACGGAAAAGGAATCCGACTGCGATACTTACAAATCTCTCGTTGGGATTCTTCATAAGGATCTAGATTGTTTTGTTCAGGACGACTCCCATATTCATTTGGCGCTGCCCACCTCGAAGAAAGCTGGGGATTCTTCTTCCGTGCATTCCGAGAAGGATGTGGCAAGTGACCAGAGATGTTCTTGCTGTGGGGAGCCATTGAAGGCGAAGTTCTCTTCTTCCAACCCAAAGGGAGGGAGTTCACAAAAACCGGGAAAGAGCACGAGCCCGATTTCACAGGCTCCAGCTCCATCCCCTCGAGGACCACTCACGACTTTGAAGAATGGTGATGGCCCGAATCTGATGTTGCCACATATTAGATACACCGAGCTCAAGTTCATGTCCGACAACGATGGTGAAATTCAGGATGACGATAGTGCATTCAATGGGATAGTTCCCGAAAATCAAGGTACGTAGTTTAGTATTCGAAAAAAAACTAATGTACTGTTCTGGGAAACCAGAAAGATTATGGAAATGGCGAAAAGATGCGTATATTAAATTTCAAACCAACAACATGTCCTGTAAAGTGCGTTATGTCGTAAAGTCGTAATGTAAAGCTTACGAGGAATCTCTTCGAAGAAACACCTATGGTTACTTTGTTTCGATGGATTGTTTGACAGGTAAGGAAGACACCAAAGCTGCTTCGGTTCCTCTGCTTACGGATGCAGATGAGATCAATGAGGCTTTAAAGACCCCGACCTTCTCCCGGGGGAACAAGTTTTTTGGAATTCCACTGAGCGACTCCGCAAATACGAGCCCAAAGTGGTCCAACCGGACCCTGAGGAGGTCCCCGCTCGAGAAGATGGAGTTCGCCTCCCAAGAGTCCATTGACATAAATGCTGCTTCTAACGATCCGGAGAACTATTCCATCGTGAACCACTTGAAGAGGCAAGTTCGACTGGATCGTAAGTCCCTCATGGCACTCTACATGGAGCTCGATGAAGAGAGGAGCGCATCGGCGGTTGCGGCTAATAACGCCATGGCTATGATCACGAGGCTGCAGGCCGAGAAAGCTGCAGTTCAGATGGAGGCTTTGCAGTACCAGAGGATGATGGAGGAGCAGGCGGAGTATGATCAGGAAGCTCTTCAGGAGACGAACAATTTGCTCGCAAAGAGAGAAGAGGAGATAAAGCTTTAGAGGCTGAGCTCGAGGCTTACCGGAAGAAGTATGGCTGCTTGCAGGAGGAAGATTACGAGCCCTGCAAGGTCAATGTGGACGAGGAGGAGTATGAGGATATGGAGCCTCCTCAATCATATTCTTTCTTCAATGGAGGATCCGAATGCGACAGCCACCTAACAGCTCGCACACAGATCATTCCAAAAATCATCGGGAAGAGGACATAGGTAAAGTAGGAAGAAAAATGCTTTCCTCGTTAGACCAAACAAAGTGAGTTAAATCGTTCATCAGCTTTTGCAGATAACGGATTCAAGGATCATCCCGATGAGAACCATTGCAGTGGAGATGAAGTGACTGGACTTCGGGAGTGACATGCTTTAATCTCCGCAGAGGCCTTCATGGACACATAACCGGATGACAATGAGTTGCCTCTAGATACTTCATTCCGATGGTACTGCCAATGCTTGAATCGCCCCTTTCTCATCTAAAGTTACACATCTATTCCTTTGACCCATTTTCTTGTCCGCCTTCTTCCGTTAGGATGTATATAGACTTTACTCTTTCATCGCCCTCTGCTCCTTTTGGTGCTCTGGAAATGCATACAAGGGTCTGGAACCGCCCATTCAAGCGAATAAGAGAAATCCGAAGGCTCCGTTGTAACTTTGAATTTGTGAATTAAAAGACTAAAAGTTTTGTGTTATTTATACCATTGTATCAGCAAATACTCAGAATCAGTTTTTCCATTTTACACTCTCTTGATCCATATTTAGTTGAATCGATAGTGACTGAATCATGTAAAGATATTCATACTGCCGCCTCTGTTATCAGTATTGGTAGTTCATGATTATCGATAGGAAAAAGATAGTTGTATTCGTAGAGAACCCTGATGGTTTGTATGTAAGAGGTTCCGAGTCTTGTTTCCGTTCACAATATGTTCTGCAGAATTTTCTTGAGAGAATGATCTCACATGTTCCTGACCATTCCATCCTGGATTGCATATTTCACGGCTTCCTGTGGCTTCCTTTTCTCCATTACTGCAATTATTTGTAATCCAACGGTAAAACATGTCGGGTTATGCCAACTTTGGAGCTCACTTTCCTGACAAAGAGCACAACCTATCTCATAACTGCACGAGTGCACAGGTTGCTGTAGACTTACTGGTATTATTACTGTGATTGGCTGGTAAAAGTTACTGGATATAAGATAAGATCGCCGCTGCAGAAGATGTCATCGTTTTTGCATGCAACTTCTAATTTCTTGCAAGTTGGTCATTCAGGAAAAAAGAAAATTCCGATGCTTTTGGATTGCTATGAAGACCTTTCTTCACTTGGCCTCAAAAATCAAGAATTGAGATGAGACTAATTCATCCACCGCCACAAGTGGCTACTCCAAAGTTAACAAGCTTAAGGTAGGAGACTGAGTCCCGAGTTTAAGGATCCTGGACGGAAGCTATACAAAAGTCGGGATCCCAAGATTTTGCAGTTCCTGAAAATCAATCGAACAGTATGAGTGGCAGTTGTGTCCGATCATGATAAGGAGTACTGTTTATCCTTCTATTGGCCGCGCGCAAGAAAATTTGGTGTTCCTGGCCGAAGGAGCTGAAAGAACCAGATTTCCTTCATCCATTCCCGGGATTATTCGAGATAACTTCCTCTGCAAATCAGATTAGTCGTGTTGCTGACTTGACTTTGTCAATCTTGACAATAAGAAACATTACTGATGTCCTTTCGCTCTCACCAACTCACCCTTCCACATTCGGACTTTTTGATTTCCTGTCCCTTTCATGGCTTTCCTAATTCTCCTGGCGGCTAACTACCCCTCTGGAAAAAACCAGTATTTAACAGGCCGAATCCCTCGGATACCTTAATCCTGGAAGCCATGGCAACTTCTCCGAGCTCAGTCTTTTACCCAGTTCTGTTCCTTTTCCTTGTCGCACCTTGCTATGCAGCCGACCCTGATCCATTACAGGACTTCTGCGTCGCCGACCTCAATTCCTCTGCCTCTGTCAATGGCTTCCCCTGCAAACCCAGCTCCGAGGTAACCTCCAGCGACTTCTTCTTTGACGGGTTCACAAAGGAAGGCAACGTGAGCAATGTTTTTGGGTTGAGGGTTACATCAGCAAATGTTCTCTCGTTCCCAGGGCTAAACACGCTAGGGATGTCAATGAACCGAGTCGAATTTGCACCAGGAGGGCTCAACTCTCTCTCACTCCCACCCTCGTGCCACCGAGTTGGGTGTGGTCGTGCAGGGGAAGCTCCTCGTGGGGTTAGTGACGACGAGCAACGTGTTCTACTCGAAGGAGGTTGGTCCTGGCGAGTTGTTCGTGATTCCTAGAGGACTGGTTCACTTCCAGAGGAATATTGGAGAAGGGAAGGCACTGTCCTTCACTGCCTTCAATAGCCAGTTGCCTGGAGCTGTGTTCACTGCTCCTACTCTGTTTGCTGCAACTCCCACAGTTCCTAATGAGGTCTTAACCCAAGCTTTCCAAGTCGATGAGAATGTGGTAAATCAGATCAAATCGAAGTTCGGTACTTGAAGTACACGATCGGCATGAAGTCAATTTTTCTTTTTATCTGTTTCATTTGTGTACGTGGAACAAGCAATAATGTTCAAATTCATTAGAATTTAACGAGTACAGCAAATAATACAGCAGCGCAATAATATTCTTCTGGTAATCAACCGATGATTGTCCGTGATTAGCTATATTTCAACAGAGAAAATTTTAGTGCAAGAACGATTATAAATACACGAATATTAGATTGATAGATTAGCCACACATGGCATCGCACGTTCAAGAACGATTATAAATACACGAGTAGATTTTAGTGCAGCACCATGACACTAACATAGTGGAAACTCTTTTTTCACTGCAGCAATATAAGGCTGCGTTTGAATTATTAGTGTGATTTTAAAATCATGATTTTGATTTTGATTTTGATTTTGATTGTGGAAAAAGACAAATGAGATAGTATTATAAATTTGACTTGGGAAACGTGTATTTTTATTGTGTAGTGTGTTGAGTTAAAATCAAAATCATGATTTAAAATTAATTTAACAATTCAAACGGGGCCACATCTGGAAACTCTTTTTTCCGCGTGGATATAATCTTGCTTTGGTGGCTGGGAAGGCTTCGCAATTTGTTTAGTCGTCTTACTTCCAGGTGCAGAGCTCGACTCGGCTTCAGCTTTAGGACCACCATTCTCGTCCCCCGGGTCCTACTAGTTTGGCGTGTTTTCCATTTGAATTGTTTTATTCCAGTTGGAAAAAAAAATCAGTAACTAGAAAGAAACTAATTGTGCGTTTTTTTTTTATTTTAGAGTTAAAGTAAGTTTGATTTTGATTGTGGAAAAGGAAAAATGAGATGAGATTATAAATTTGACTTGGGAAACGTGTATTTTTGTTGTGTAGTGTGTTGAGTTAAATTCAAAATCATGATTCTAAAATCAAACTTACAATAAAGAAAGCAAGAAATTTTCCTATCATTGAATACATAAGATCACATCCTAAAGCAACGCCATTGCCGAAGCTAAAAACCTCAGACACGTAACTTTGCTACCAGAAAAAAAACTCGGCAATGCCAAGCGTATGACACTGTTTGGAATATCACATTCTAATGAATAGACATCTAGACATTATGAATGCACAAGTAAAGTTACTATCATTGTACTTACTCTTGTCGGATTCGGTTTGTTTTGATCGATTAATGGAACCATCCAATCGTCCGGTCATTGGCTCATCCACATAAACGTGTCACTGCCAATGATAGCTTCCTCTCAATCCGTCCACTCCGATGTAGGTCACCAACTTGAACGGAATCGCCACAGAAGGAGAAGACCACGTCAAGGTAGTCTCGGACAACACAGGTTCACCAAACCAAGGCCGTGATGGCCTCCGATCGGTGAGGTTAAGGGCGCGGGTGAGCTAGGGTTCTTGGCGAGCCTCTCTTCCCTCTCTCTCTCTCTCTCTCTCTCTCTCTCTCTCTCTCTCTCTCTCTCTCTCTCTCTCTCTCTCTCTCACTCTCTCACTTTTCGGGTCCTGAGAATAAACGGCACACTAAGGGTCAATTGTAAGACACTATATTTATATATAGTTTCTTAGATTTACCCTAGGGATCTAATTGCAATTATTAATTAATTAATCACAAATTAGTTCTTGCACTTTTAAGTCATCTAACTTGTCCTCTAAGTAAGAAAAGAAAGATCACTTTTGTCCTTGATCAAGTTTTTACCTATTGACGATCTATTTATAAAAACTTTCCAAATAAAGAAACTCTCGTAATACCCCAGTTGAATTTACCTTGATAATGGATTCAGCTTCGGGATGTGCTAGCACCGCTGCAACAATATTGCAAGCCTCATCTGACAGTTAATTCCGAATTAACTTCCTTAATTAGAATTAATTCTTTTCTCGACTTAAACACGCTCAATTTGTTTAACTAATTAGGTTCATCACCAAGTAACAATGGGATTATAATATCAAATCGTTTGACATTATCGGAAACTCTTTGCATAACCAAAAGCATAATTCTCAAAATACTCTCAACTCCCAAAATTCATGAGTGATGCCTAGCAGCATATCATGACAATCCAAATAATGACGAATGTATAATTGAAACATTTCAATGAACCTATTATCGTATATGCTATCTATGCACTGAGTCATTGTTGGGAATTGGTGTATGCCCTAGAGGCAATCTATAATCAGTTTTGTAATATGATATTTATTTCATTATAAAACGAGGCATATCTGTTATTGTGTAGATTGCGCTAAATATGATTTTACACAATAATGTCCTTGGAATAGTAGGTTCAATAGGCATCAAGTGTGACTTGATTGTGAGATCCTATAATTACTGAACATTATTCCTAAATGTCCATAGTCAAAGTATTATCGTTAATTAGGACAACGGTAATACGGTTAGACTAGTGTGAGTGTTGATTGATGACCAAATCTCATAGGTCATGGATATGGAGATATCAAATCACACCACATGTATACATTAAGAGTAATGTGTATTGGACTGACCCGCCATGAGATTGCTACATGGGTTGTTACGTGACTGTCATTAGCATATCTCAAAGTGACTATAGTGTAATGGTCCTTTGACTTGAGGTCACCATGGATTCCTACGTGTAATGTCGTATATTTTGATACTGTCAAACGCCACCGTAACTGGTTGGTTATAAAGATAGTTATTGGGTATGCCACAAAGCATGGAAAAGAATGTGAGTGACCAAGATAGGATTTGTCCCTCCTACGAAACGGGAGCGATATCTCACGGCCACTTGGTGGTTAAGTCTAAAAGTGTATGCATACCCAAATGAGTCGATATAATGATATCGAGCTCATTTGCTCTGATAGACTTACCCGGTAAATCAAGAAAGAGAGATATTAAGCCATACAAGGATGTCATCGACCATGCCTTGGGCTCAATAGAGATATAGAGGACAATGGATTATATTACACGGTAATATAGGTCACGAGGTTCGTCGAGAAATTGACTTTCCGATTACTTGAGTAACAGTGATGCATTGCTAGATGCCGCTCACTGTTTGTAATATTAAAATAGAGATTTCGATATTACTATCAACGTAATTGGGAACCTACAGGGTCACACACTACGACTAACTTGACGAGATATTTTGAAACAACAAAATTGTCTAATAAAGATTAGATGATTTATGGTGCGACCGATTAATCGGATATTTAATGAGATTAAATTTGCCGATTAATTAGACCCGATTTATTAGATTTAATGGTGTGCTAAGTGGTTATTTTTATGGAACCACTTGGAGCCAATTATAGAAAGAAACATGGGCCAATTGTATGATAACACTTAGCTATACACATGGACTAATTAAATGATGTCACCTAGACTTACACATGTCACTTGGAGCCTTGATTCTCCTTAATCCCACATCGGTGGGGCTTTGAATTTGTCTTCCCCATATTGCTTATAAAAGGGGCAGCATGCATGTTTAGATATAAGAGATATATATACATGTATATGGGTGTACGTGTATAAGTGTAAGGAAATTCAAGTTGAATTGTTCAATTTGAATTAATCCTACTAGTCTAATAAATTTCGGGTGTCGCATCGGGGTGTTTCTTTCGAGTGTTGGTCGCTAGCACCGCCGATCTCGAAAACTCGTCGACAAAGTCGGTGTGGATACCAGTAGAGGCGTCACGCGTGGGACGCTCGGTCGACAACTTTAAATATTCCAGGTACGCTTTTATTTACTCTTACTCTTCTAGTAGGTCTTGGAATTAGTTTCACGGGTAAGAAATTTTGAATTTCTGTTCCTTTTTACGCTTCCGTTAGCCCCGTGGAACTAGCAATTGGTATCAGAGCTTAGCTAGTTAGAATCTGAGTAGATAATAGCATAAAATATGATTTTATGCTTGGTACTGGTATGATTATGTTTGATATTTGCGGTGCATGACTGTTAGACATGGACTATGTCCTAGTTGTGTTAGTATAATAGTTATGCGTTTGGACTATTATGTAATTGTTACATAATAGTGTATGGTGAGATCGATTAAATGTTAATCAAATCCCTCAAAATATTAAGTCCATATCCTTCCACCGTGTAACGCTCGTCAAGACCAAGATCGATGAGTGTGTAGACCTTGCCTTCGCAGGATGCCCTTATCTATCCTAGTAAGACGTTGTGTTTACCAGTGGGTCGGACTTAACTGAGCAAGCCTAATAGGATTAGGAGTTCAGAGGCATGTAGTTGGGCATCGATCTATAAGATAGATTTGAATAAGGAATTATTCACTCAACTAATCAAGAGTTGCATGTGATGCAATTGGGAAAGTGAGTTCCCTACCTAAATAGCCAGTTCTGGGTGAATCAGCCCTCGCTGACTCAGAGCTTGGTGAGATATGGATCTTGAGCTACTATGAGAATGATATTCTCTGAATCAATGTTGAGGGTCATTGATTTGATATAAATAGTGGGAGCAATATTTATAAAGTCCTCATTAAATATTGATGTGTCATAATACTTATTTTGTATATTTCTATGGTAGTTACCATGGCAGGGAGCACTTCTAGTACTTTCTGTTTGCGATCCGTCCTTGATAAGACAAACTGTCAGGGAATAATTTCCTTGGTTGGTATCGAAACTTGAGAATTGTTCTCACCCAAGAAAAGAAACTATATGTCTTAGAGCAACCTCTTCTTGCGCCACCACCTGACGATGCCCCCCAAGCTGAGAAAGATGCTTATAGTAAGCATCATGATGATGCCGTAAACGTCGGATGTCTCATGTTAGTCACCATGGACTCGGAGCTTCAGAAGCAACATGAGAACATGAAGGCGTACGATATGATCGTGCATCTCAGGCAGCTCTATCAAGAGCAGGCCCGACATGAGAGATTCGAGATCTCTAAAGCACTTTTTCAGGCAAGGTTGACTGAGGGTAGCCCGGTGGGTCTTCATGTACTCAAGATGATTGGGTACGTCGAGACTTTGGGAAGACTGGGATTTCCTCTGGGTCAAGAGTTGGCCACAGATTTAGTCCTACAGTCGCTGCCCAGCAGTTATAGTCAGTTCATCATGAGCTATAATATGAATGACTACAATAAACCATTGCCTGAACTGCTTAACATGTTGAGAACAGCTGAGCATGATATCAGTAAGGGGACGTCTGTTCTAATGGTCCAGGGGACCAAAAGAAAGGGCAAGGGCAAGAGTAAAGGCCAGAGGGCTAAAGGTGCATCCAAGTATGACTTGGGTGCGTTGAAGCCTAAAGCCAAGGTGGCAAAGAATGATTACTGCTTCCATTGTGGCAACACTGGACATTGGAAGCGGAATTGTAAGGTATACCTAGAGGAGTTGAAGAAGAAGAAGGGAAGTGAGACTTCTACTTCAGGTATCCATGTTATAGAGATCAATGTATCTACTACTTCTACATCTTGGGTATTAGATACCGGGTGTGGTGCTCATATTTGTGGAAATATGCAGGACCTAAAGAACAGTAGATCGTTGGCAAAGGGCGAGGTGGACCTACGAGTTGGAAATGGAGCAAGAGTTGCTACATTAACTGTAGGGACTTATCACTTAGTTTTGCCTACTGGGCTAGTATTAGATCTTAACGACTGTTATTATGTACCTGCTATTAGTAGAAACATAATATCTGTTTCTTGTTTGGACAAGAAGGGATTTTGTTTCACTATCAAGAACAAGTGTTGTTCTATGTACATGAATGATGTATATTATGGCAGTGCACATTTAAGTAATGGTCTGTATGTTCTTGATCTAGATACGCCCATTTATAATGTGGAAACCAAACGGCTCAAATCTAATGATTCGAACCCGACTTACCTCTGGCATTGTCGTTTAGGCCATATTAGCGAGAATCGCATCTCTAGACTCCATAAGGATGGATTACTGGACTCGTTTGATTTAGAATCGATCGAGACATGCGAACCTTGCTTAATGGGGAAAATGACTAAGGCCCCTTTTACCGGAAAAGGTGAGCGAGCTAGTGATCATCTGGCTCTCATACATACTGATGTATGTGGACCAGTGAACAAGCTTGCTAGAGGTGGGTATCTCTACTTCATTACATTTACTGATGATTTCAGTAGATTTGGATATGTGTATTTGATGAAACACAAATCTGAATCCTTTGAAAAGTTCAAAGAATTTAAGAATGAAGTGGAGAATCAGTTGGGTAAGAGCATTAAAGTTCTTCGATCAGATCGAGGAGGTGAATATTTGAGCTATGAGTTTGCTGACTATCTTAAACAGTGTGGGATTTTATCTCAACTGACTCCACCTGGAACACCACAGTGGAATGGTGTAGCTGAGAGGAGGAATCGAACTTTATTAGATATGGTTCGATCTTTGATGAGTCATGCAAACTTACCTGACTCCTTCTGGGGATATGCTCTACAGACAGCTGCTCTCATATTAAACAATGCTCCGTCGAAATCAGTTGAAAGGACACCATATGAGATGTGGTATGGGAAGCGTCCCAAGATGTCTTTTCTAAAAATATGGGGTTGCGAAGCTTATGTGAAGAGATTGTCTTCGGATAAGCTTGGCCCTAAATCGGACAAATGTTACTTTGTGGGGTATCCTAAGGAAACTCGAGGATACTATTTCTATAATCCCATCGAGGGCAAAGTGTTTGTCGCTCGAACTGCGGTATTCCTTGAGAAAGAGTTTCTCTTCAAAGGAACTAGTGGGAGGAAATTAGAACTTGTGGAAGTTCTACCACAAAATGACATTGACCAATCGACGGGCGATGTTGCAGAACAAGTACCACAAGTTGTTGTGGCACAATCTTCTACACAGGTGACACGGGAGCCTCGTTGGTCTAGTAGGATACGTCATGAGCCCGAGAGATATGGATTTCTCGTGACTCAAGACAATGACGTATTGCTCATAGATAATGATGAGCCTACAACCTATGCGGAAGCCGTAATAGGCCCTGACTCTGAGAAATGGCTGGAGGCCATGAGATCTGAGATGGAGTCCATGTACACTAACCAAGTATGGACTTTGGTTGATCCACCTGAATGGGCAAAACCCATTGGGTGTAAGTGGGTCTTCAAGAAGAAGACTGATATGGACGGTAATGTGATTACCTTTAAGGGCCGACTTGTGGCAAAAGGTTTCAAACAAGTTCATGGTGTTAACTATGACGAAACTTTTTCCCCGGTGGCTATGCTTAAATCCATAAGGATCTTGCTTGCAATTGCAGCTTATTATGATTATGAGATCTGGCAAATGGATGTCAAAACTGCTTTCCTGAACGGGAAGCTCCTCGAGGATGTGTATATGACACAACCTGAGGGTTTTGTCGATCCACATAGTGCCGGAAAGGTTTGTAAGCTACAACGGTCTATTTATGGGCTGAAGCAAGCTTCCAGGAGCTGGAATCTTCGTTTTGATGATGCAATCAAAGAGTTTGGTTTCATTAAGAATGAAGATGAACCCTGTGTTTACAAGAAGGTTAGTGGGAGCGTAGTGATCTTCTTGGTGTTGTATGTAGACGACATACTTCTGATCGGAAATGACATTCCTTCCTTACAGCCTGTGAAGACTTGGTTGGGAAGGTGTTTCTCTATGAAAGACTTAGGCGAAGCTACCTATGTGCTAGGTATCAAGATCTATAGAGATAGATCCAGGAGACTGCTTGGCCTAAGTCAGAGTGCATACATAGATAAAGTGCTTCGGCGTTTTAGCATGCATGATTCTAAGAAAGGGTCGCTGCCTATGTTACATGGCATAAGCCTTTCGAAGGCTCAGAGTCCTTCTACTCGAGAGGAGAGGGACCGCATGAATAGGATTCCATATGCGTCAGCTATTGGATCCATCATGTATGCTATGTTATGCACTCGATCAGATGTCTCGTATGCTTTGAGTATGACGAGTCGATACCAATCAGATCCAGGTGAAAGACACTGGATTGCAGTAAAGAACATCCTTAAGTACTTACGAAGGACTAAGGAGATGTTTTTGGTATATGGAGGCGAAGAAGAGCTCGTTGTAAGAGGTTACACCGATGCTAGCTTCCAGACCGATAAGGACGACAGTAGATCGCAGTCAGGGTATGTGTTCTGCCTGAATGGAGGTGCTGTGAGTTGGAAGAGTTCCAAACAGGAGACAGTAGCCGATTCTACCACAGAGGCCGAGTATATTGCTGCCTCTAACGCTGCAAAAGAGGCCGTTTGGATCAAGAAGTTCGTGACAGAACTTGTTGTGGTTCCTAGCATCGCAGACCCAGTGGATCTCTATTGTGACAACAATGGAGCCATTGCGCAAGCTAAGGAACCCAGGTCTCACCAGCGATCCAAACATATACTCAGGCGCTTCCATCTCATTCGCGAGATCATCGACAGAGGAGATGTGAAGATATGCAGAATACCAACAGATGAGAATCTCGCAGATCCACTTACGAAGCCTCTTGTGCAGCGCAAACACGAGGCTCACACTAGATCTATTGGCATAAGACATGTGCCAGATTGGCTCTAGTGCAAGTGGGAGATTGTTGGGAATTGGTGTATGCCCTAGAGGCAATCTATAATCAGTTTTGTAATATGATATCTATTTCATTATAAAACGAGGCATATCTGTTATTGTGTAGATTGCGCTAAATATGATTTTACACAATAATGTCCTTGGAATAGTAGGTTCAATAGGCATCAAGTGTGACTTGATTGTGAGATCCTATAATTACTGAACATTATTCCTAAATGTCCATAGTCAAAGTATTATCGTTAATTAGGACAACGGTAATACGGTTAGACTAGTGTGAGTGTTGATTGATGACCAAATCTCATAGGTCATGGATATGGAGATATCAAATCACACCACATGTATACATTAAGAGTAATGTGTATTGGACTGACCCGCCATGAGATTGCTACATGGGTTGTTACGTGACTGTCATTAGCATATCTCAAAGTGACTATAGTGTAATGGTCCTTTGACTTGAGGTCACCATGGATTCCTACGTGTAATGTCGTATATTTTGATACTGTCAAACGCCACCGTAACTGGTTGGTTATAAAGATAGTTATTGGGTATGCCACAAAGCATGGAAAAGAATGTGAGTGACCAAGATAGGATTTGTCCCTCCTACGAAACGGGAGCGATATCTCACGGCCACTTGGTGGTTAAGTCTAAAAGTGTATGCATACCCAAATGAGTCGATATAATGATATCGAGCTCATTTGCTCTGATAGACTTACCCGGTAAATCAAGAAAGAGAGATATTAAGCCATACAAGGATGTCATCGACCATGCCTTGGGCTCAATAGAGATATAGAGGACAATGGATTATATTACATGGTAATATAGGTCACGAGGTTCGTCGAGAAATTGACTTTCCGATTACTTGAGTAACAGTGATGCATTGCTAGATGCCGCTCACTGTTTGTAATATTAAAATAGAGATTTCGATATTACTATCAACGTAATTAGGAACCTACAGGGTCACACACTACGACTAACTTGACGAGATATTTTGAAACAACAAAATTGTCTAATAAAGATTAGATGATTTATGGTGCGACCGATTAATCGGATATTTAATGAGATTAAATTTGCCGATTAATTAGACCCGATTTATTAGATTTAATGGTGTGCTAAGTGGTTATTTTATGGAACCACTTGGAGCCAATTATAGAAAGAAACATGGGCCAATTGTATGATAACACTTAGCTATACACATGGACTAATTAAATGATGTCACCTAGACTTACACATGTCACTTGGAGCCTTGATTCTCCTTAATCCCACATCGGTGGGGCTTTGAATTGTCTTCCCCATATTGCTTATAAAAGGGGCAGCATGCATGTTTAGATATAAGAGATATATATACATGTATATGGGTGTACGTGTATAAGTGTAAGGAAATTCAAGTTGAATTGTTCAATTTGAATTAATCCTACTAGTCTAATAAATTTCGGGTGTCGCATCGGGGTGTTTCTTTCGAGTGTTGGTCGCTAGCACCGCCGATCTCGAAAACTCGTCGACAAAGTCGGTGTGGATACCAGTAGAGGCGTCACGCGTGGGACGCTCGGTCGACAACTTTAAATATTCCAGGTACGCTTTTATTTACTCTTACTCTTCTAGTAGGTCTTGGAATTAGTTTCACGGGTAAGAAATTTTGAATTTCTGTTCCTTTTTACGCTTCCGTTAGCCCCGTGGAACTAGCAGTCATTTCACTACAATATCTCGACCTAACCAAGGCCACGGTGAATGTCAAATCCTATACCCGACCATATGAATCCTCTAGTTTCATTCTTGGATCTGTAGCACTTAAACAAAAACCCTTTTCTATTCAAGTCAATCTACCACGGCCGAGGATTTCTTAATCTATAATAAAACTCATATCCATATGACATTTTTCCTGTTTACTCGAGTTAGTGAATCTCGTCTTGATCAGACACCTACCTCCAAGTATAACTAACTAGGACCACCATTTGTCGAATACTCATGCTAAGCACAAATACAGTAGCAGTAACAAATCCTAATTACCCATACATGAGATAACATTTCATCTCAGGTCTAAGGACTATATCCACTAATACGATCTAGATAACACTCATAGACATTAGTAAATTACAAGGTGAATATTATCTAAGCGTCACATTCGACCACTTATCACATAAGTATCCACATGTCTGTCCTGACAATGGTTATCATATAGTAGAGATTCTCTATTATATTTTCATTAGTATCTATTTAATAATCATGGATACAAACAGAGCTGACGATCTATCTGGACAGAGAATGTCTAGCCAAGTCTCCTACGATCGTGACAGTTTAAAAATATTCTTACCGAAATACTCCGTCACTCATATTCTTAACTCTTTAAGAATGAAGCATTCATAAAATATCTTAAGGACTTTATTTTAAAAACACAAACAATATATGAATAATAGAATAAACTTCATTGCCATAAAAATAATTATTCGAATACAAAAACTGGCTCTATGGCATATCACTAACAGACCGAACATAGTGAATTAAAAAGGCTCATCAACTTGTGCAGATTACGGATTCGAGGATCATCTCCATGAGAACCATCGCAGTGGAGATGAAGCGACTGAACTTCGGGACTGACATGCTTTGACTTCCGCAGAGGCTTCAGGACTTCATGGAAACATACCAGACGACGATGAGTTGCCTCTAGATACTTCATTCTAATGGTACTGCCCATGCCCAAATCGCCTTTTCTCATCAGAAGTTACAGATCTGTTTCTTCAACCTGTTTTCTTATCTGCCTTCTTCTGTTAGGATGTATGTAGATTTTCCTCTTTCATCGCTCTGTGCTCCTTTGGTGCTTTGGAAATGGATACAAGCTGGGGTCTGGAACCGCCCATTTAAGCGTCTAAGAGAAACCCAACATTGTCGAGGCTCCATTGTAACTTTGAATTTGTGATTCAAAGACCAAAAGTTTTGTGTTATTTTAACCATTGTATCGGCAAATACTCATAATCAGCTTTTTCATTTTGCACTCTCTTGATCCATTTTTAGTTGAATCGATAGTGACTGAATTATGTAAAGATGTGCATACTGCTGCTTTTGTTGTCAGTAGTGGTAGTTCATGATTATTGATGGGAAAAAGACATCCGTATCCGTACAGCTTCCTGACGAGTTTGTACCTAAGAGGTTCCTAGTCTTGTTTTCATTCGCAATATGTCTTGCAGAATTAGCTTGAGAGAATGATCTGACACGTTCCAGACCGTTTCTCCATCGCCGCAATTATTTATTATCCAACCATAAAACATGTCGAATTATGCCGACTTTGGATTGGAGCTCACTTTCCTGCCAGAGAGCACGACCTATCTCGTCATTCACAAGCACAGGTTTCTGTAGATTCCCAGTATTATTACTGGGATTGGCTGGTAAAAGTTACCGGCAGTGAGAGAAGATTGCCGTTGTGGAGTTCTGAGAGCGGAAGACGTCGTTTTTGCATGCAACTTCTAATGTCTTGCAAGTTGGTCATTCGGGCAAAAAAAGAAAAACCCAGTGCTGTTAGATTGCTATGAAGACCTTCTTCGCTTGGCCTCAGTGAATAAAGAACTGAGATAGGACTGATTCATCAACTGCCACAAGCTGCTATCCAAAAGTCAACAAGCTTAAAGTAGAAGACCGGATCTCGACTTTAAGGGGCCATTTGAATTCAGAGTTAAAGTTATTTTGATTTTGATTTTGATTGTGGAAAATGACAAATGAGATGTGATTATAAATTTGACTTGGGAAACGTGTATTTTTGTTGTGTGGTGTGTTGAGTTAAAGTTAAAGTTAAAGTTAAAATCAAATTTCTTACAAAACAAACGGCCTGGAAATCAGTCAAATGGTATGAGGGGCGGTTGTGTTGAGGACTACTGTCTACCCTTATATTGGGGCGCAAGAACATTAGTGTTTCTGGCCAAAGAAGCTGAAAGAACCGGACTTCCTCGTAGATTCCCAGGATTAGTTCGAGTTAACTTCCTCTGCAAGTCAGATTAGTTATGTTGCTGACTTGACTGTGTCAATCTTGAGTCTTGATCAATGTCCTTTCACTTCACCAACTTCCCCTTCCAAATTAGACTTTCGATTTCCTGTCCCTTTCATGGCCTTCCTAATTTTCCAGGAGGCCAACTAATCCTCTGAAAAAAACCAGTATTTAACAGGTCGAATCCTTCGGATTCCTTAACCCAGGAAGCCATGGCAACTTCTCCAAGCTTGGTCTTTTACCCAATTCTGTTCCTTCTCCTTGTCGTACCTTGCTATGCAGCTGATCCTGATCCATTACAGGACTTCTGTGTCGCGGACCTCAATTCCTCTGCCTCTGTCAACGGCTTTCCCTGCAAACCCAGCTCCGAGGTGACTTCCGGCGACTTCTTCTTTGACGGGTTCACAAAAGAAGGAAAACACGAGAAATATTTTCAGGGCGAGTGTTACACCAGGAAATGTTCTCTCATTCCCAGGGCTAAACACTCTCGGGATATCAATGAACCGAGTCGACTTTGCACCAGGAGGGCTCAACCCTCCTCACTCCCATCCTCGTGCCACCGAGACAGGTGTGGTCGTGCAGGGGAAGCTCCTTGTGGGGTTCGTGACGACGAGCAACGTGTTCTACTCGAAGGAGGTTGGTCCCGGCGAGATGTTCGTGATTCCTAGAGGACTGGTTCACTTCCAGAGGAATATCGGAGAAGGGAAGGCACAGGCTTTCACTGCCTTCAATAGCCACTTTCCTGGTACTGTGCTCGCTGCTTCTACTCTGTTTGCTGCAACTCCCACAGTTCCTAATGAGGTCTTGACCCAAGCTTTCCAAGTCGATGAGAATGTGGTAAATCAGATCAAATCAAAGTTTGGTTCCTGAAGTACGCGATCCACATGTAGACATTTTTCATTTCTTGTTTCATTTATGTACATCATGGAACAAGCAATAACGCTCAAATTCATTAGAATTTGACAAGTACAGCATATAATACAACAGTACAATAATACGTCTCCTGATAATTAACCGATGATAGTCCACGAATCACTATATTCAACCGAGAAAACCTCGTCAAAGTGCTAATACAATGGAGAAGGGCAACATATTCTGGTTAGATAGACGAATATTAGACAGATAGATTAGACTGATTTTCTGCCAAGAATGGCATGGCACGTTCAAGAATGATTACAAATACACCGGTAGATTTTAGCGCAACACTATGACACTAATAGTGGAATTCCTTCTCCTGGAACAACTATTCACGGTCCTCGGAGATTGACCATACGAGATCAAGCCGCTCTCTCAAAGCTCCCTCCGATCTGTGCATGTGAAGCCACTCTGGATGGGACCCTTGCATGTAATCTCGTGCTGCTTGGGAGGCAAACATCATCCCTGTAGCATCAAAGGAGGTTGCTCCGAGCTGAAAAAAAAAACCCGAGTAAAAAGGTTAGAAGCAATGGCAACTCCTTTTCAGCACCTTTCAAAAGATCTCCATCTACCATCCCAGCTCAATATCAACGTGGAAAGTTATAATATGAATCAGACAAACGAACCGGAAAATGAAGTGGACAGACTTGGGCATAGTGATCTCCCCGGGACAAGGGATCACAAGTCCAGCAAGAAGGACATGATTACGATATTAATTAGAGATTAACCCATCATTTCCAGGAAGATTACTGGAGCGTGTCGATTGTTTATATGCCATGAAGATTTCATCTAATCCATTGTCACTGAATATGGCAAGAATCCTATAGTTCTATTTCTATCATCCTTAAGTCAAGAGCAACAAAAGTGGCTGCTCCAAAGGCTTCAAGGATATGCAAACCATCACTATGTCATGACAACTGACAGATCCAACATATTCTACACTCTCGGCTATTGGCAGCAAATAAAAAAATGCATATTATCAGTCAAACTTACATCTTTCGTAGGGAATGCCTCCATCGACGGGGTCAGGTTCATCCTAGAATTGACTGCTTCCAGCTTCAAGGACAAGAACTGCAAATACCCAAGATTAAGAACGGGTATCTGAATTACACATTATACGGAGCTATTGACAGGTAGAGACCATATGAGCTTGGAAGATTAGATATGGCACGAGCCCTAGAAGGTAAAAATTATAATTTACCTCAACCTGACACTGCAGTGACTGGATGTAGTTGATAATCTCATCAAGTACTAGGGCCTTCCCGATCACCTGAACAGAAAAGGCTCAACAATTTACTAAAAGAAGCTGGGCATTTATCAAGCCACTTGACACTCCTGCAGGATTGCATGCAGATCCGGGACTAAGTCTTGGAGAACTTATTGCATGGACGAATGCAAATACCTTATTGCACCCAGGGACTAAGTCTTGGAGAACTTTCATCCTCTCACTAATCTTCTCTCTCCTTGCCTGGGGAAAGGATCGGTTTCAGCATAACTTTCTGAAGATAATTGACCTCGAGTGCCATTAAAGTTTGGTGTTTTGAAGTTTAAAAGAGTCCAAGAAGCTTACTCTCTCTGCTAGGCTATGACTATCTGTAGCTTGGCCCCTTCGAGCCCTCACATGGATATAATCTTGCTTTGGTGGCTCGGAAGGTTTCGCAATTTGTTCAGTCGTCTTACTTCCAGGTGCAGAGCTCGACTCAGCTTCAGCTTTAGGACCACCATTCTTGTCCCTGGGTCCCGCTAGTTTGGCACGTTTTCCATTTGAATTGTTCTATTCCAATTGAAAATTTTTAGTAACTAAACAGAAACTAAAGAAAATTATTAAATTTTCTGATCATTGAATACATAAGATCACATCCCAGAGCAACGCCATAGCTGAAGCTAAAACCTCAGACACGTAACTCTGCTACCAGAAAACTCAAAGCTTGAATTTTTACACCCAGTAGAAATGAAGATACTGTGGTCATATAAGATCATATAATTCGGATGAAAAATCAAAAGATTCCACAATAGCAGAACCAGACCACACATAATTCTTTACTTAATGGAAAACCACCTAAATGGATCGGGGGTGAATAAAAACCGAAGATGATTAAGCAATTATTACCGTAGCCCAACGCTTGTTATACACCGTAACTGCAGCCTCATATCCATCCACTCATTACAAAATTCAAAGCGTTTGCTTTTGGTTTTCTCCCTGTCCTTTTCCAGATGCTCAGAGCAACCAAACAGAGAATACTTCGAGTAGAATAGGATTAAATTATATTAAACCCAACACCAACAGAGTCCCAAAAGATCCAAACCAACCATATCATCGGAGCCCCATCAAAATTCAACCTTTAAATCTCATTCACTTCCTAGAATTCCTCATAGCTTTTCCATGGATTCCCTCAGCTCCCAAACTCCACAGTCACTTTCACAAGAAGAAACTAAACCAATCCAAAGAAAGTGGCAGCAAGGTCTACATCCCATTTAGCCACTCAAAAATTCAATCTTTTCCCACCTCACGAAAAGAATCAGCAACCTTAATTTCCCCAACTAAAACCGAAGATCAAAGGGGCAAAACAGAGACAAAGATATTAATAATTTAATGAGAAAAGAGGAAAACCAACCAAATCGTTGGCACTGCTGGTGGACACCATCTCCGAAGACTCCTCCTTCCTCTTCCTCGCACCGCTCTGATCCGTCACCGTCGATTCCTCCAACGACCCATCTCGGGTCTCCACGAGCCCGCCCAAATTCCCAATCCGGAGCCCCAGCCCGCCACTCCCGGGCTCCCCGCTGAAGGGCCAAATCTCGGCTAGGCTGTAGGCGGAGGGGTGCGCTGGAGAGAATGAGGACTCGTTGATCAGTGGAGGATCCATCTGAGCTGACCCGGATTAATGCAGGAGTGCACGGATTGAGTGCTGGTGTCCGGATCCGAAATGGGTCTTGGGCTTTCTTCTCCGGCAAGTGCAGCTGAGATTTGTCAATGGAGTCTTGGGTTGGTCTTCTTTAAGCTGTGGAGTGGAGGCAGAGAGAGAGGGAGAGATGGAGGGAAGGTCCAAGTGATGTGGGGAGCTCTGGGGAAGGTAGAGGATGGATGAGCTTAAGTAGCGATTAAGAGCGAGAAATAAAAATGGCAACTTTCAGAAAAGCGAGAGCGAGAGCTGAACAGAGGCGAGAGAGAGAAACACATTAAGTATAGCTTGAAGAGACACGGACAGAGAGAGAAAGTGAAGTGGGAAAGTCTAATTTTTTAGATGGAAAAATTCCAGATTAAAAAAAAATCCTAATATCAACGGTTACAAACACGATCTTAGTAGGCCTTTGGTTCAATGTAAAGTTCGAATTTATACCAACTTAATTTGGTTCAAGTGGAGGCATTTGATTCAGTGTAGAGTTCAGATTTTACGCTGATCTAGTATGGTTCAAGAAAAATCATATTTATTTCTCTTAAATAAGATATCGGATTCAAGTCTTCTGAACGAATAAAACTCATGAAGTGAGAGTTTTACCATTCATAAGTGTATTTAGCTCAAACTAGATTTGATGCCCGCCTATTTGACTTCTTGTACAGCAATGTTATTATAAAATCAATCATTGTAATCGTCTCTTCATGTTAAAGCCTTACGATCGCAGTCGATAAATACTTTGCATTCAAAAGTATAACTGTGAAATTCATATTTTATCTCTGTAAAATATATTATATATTGTATTTTTTATTTTATTATCATTTTTATTCTCAGTAATCCAATATATTTATCAAATACAATAATTTCACATTTCGATTTATAAATTTGAAAAAATAGCTTCATGATTAAAATTATCGTATAATTTTCGTATTCCGGAGTCTAGCAACATTTACAAGAAGTCCCCTTAAGCCCATATCTTCCCATGAATAATTGTGTTTAAACATGTTTTTCTAGGGAAAAAAAAAGAGTGAAAGTTGTTTTATATATGACTTCCTTGTTAGAAATGTACATTTTTAGGGCAAATATATATATATATATATTACTCGATAGAAGCTTATTAGTTAGGCTTTCGGAAGCAATCGTAAGGAACTTGTTTTCTAGAGCTTTAAATGCTCGTCGAAATGTTGGGGTATAAATCATGCGTACTAGATACTAGGTTATGCTTATTAGTGAGTTAAATGTCCGTGATCATGCGCCTCCCCCAAATTATCTTGATCATCATACAACAGTTCATGCTCACTCTTGCATGGGAGAATAGATGCACAAAAAATCGATATGCATCAATATTGACGATAATTTGATAAAAGATATGCATTATTTTAGATATGTCCAAAAAAAAAAACTTATAATTTTTTATCATCTAAGAGGCGTAACTGTGATTATAATTTTTATAGATTTAAGGATGATTCAGCAAATTGTCCATCAAAGTTGTGAGGTTGATGTAACGTAACATCACGAGCTCATGCCAGACATTATTTCTAATAGTCTCTATATACCCCGTCGAATACAAAAGAAAGGAAGAAAGAAAGAAAGTATTGAATAATTAATCTAAGACCCCGAGTACCTAACCAATATATCCATTATTTTGGACAGGTTTAGCTCTTTTTCATCATAAGCATGAAAATGAACCCACATAGTTCCGAGCCAAACGGTGCGCCTAACTTGCCTATGCAAAAATCAGTCATCTACTTGAGCAACTGTAATTAATCCCAAGAAAGTCTCCCTTGTACCTTCCCTAGTATAGCACTAACCTCTTCTCTTCTTCATGTGCCTCTATCGTATTCATATCCCTCCCTTTCCATGGGAAACCCTAGTAGTAGCTAGACAACGACACTTCCCTACCCTCTCCCATGACTTCTTCGCCTCGACGAGCTCCTTTACCCATCACAAGTGTCCCAAAAATCTCGAACTTGCGGGAGGATGAATCTGCCAAGTAACAAACATATACTGTTCGGAAATATCGCATGAATTATATCGTGATCGATCCATCCATAAGAAATCAATAGATAGTGTTTTGGATGCTCTATCTACATAGTTATCTCTTTATGAAGTTTTTTAATCGTTCTAAAATATATGGGTTTCGACTATCAAAGAGAGACTATAGGGTAGTATCTTCATCTAGTAACAAAAAAAAATTCCAGTTTCGATATATGTTATGAGATCGCGGGTGCCCTTTTATTACTTGTTATTATACTAGACTCATGAGTCTCCCTTCTAATTGGAAAAAAAAAAATGAATCCTCGACTATCAGGTGGGCAGATCAACCACCGTAATATCACATCCGGACCACATCGTGGAGAGTCACGTCAAGTAAACAAGTCGATAGATAATTCTAGTTTTGAGAGTATATCTTTAGGACACGTTACCTACCTAAGTGCCTTATAAGTTGTTGGTAATAAAACGTGCTCTAAACTTACATAAATGGAAAAGGGCTTTTGGCAATTTTGCCTTTCAATCATTTTTCATCCCTTCCCATCTCACCCTCATGTATTTGCGCCGCGTGCGCAAACTTGGATTTATATGATCCTTACGTATATAATAGCTAATGCCACCATATGTATTTGTATCGTCCGTCCAAATTAAAAGGCTTCACTTATAGAGAAACAATGTAAATTCGAATTAAAAGGAATTTCTCCTCTTTTTTGTGTAGATAAGAATCTAAAAAAATTAAAATAAATATCCCATTCAGTACGAGCTATTTTTTTTTCTACTGGAAATTAAATTAAGAAAATGAATAAATGGAGGTGGAAAAATGTTTCTTTTTCTTTTTCTTTTTTCCCCCAATAATAAAACGAGAAAAACAGGCCTTGGCCCAATATAAAGAGAACAGGCTCCGCTGAGTTGGTGGCCTATTTAGAAATCAGCCCTAATAGGGTCACCGCTATATAGGGCCATCACATGAAATCATCTTGAATGAAATGGGCCCATATTTCAGGCCCAAAAAAGGTATTGAGTTACACGCCCATGATTCGTGACGAGGTGTAGACAACTAGCAAATATTGGACCAGCGATACTTAGCTAACTGTTTGAGTACGGCTCAATAAAAATGCATATAAGTAACACGTATCCTTGGTTCAAGCAGTTTTACGCTTATTCCGTTTAAGTAAGATCTCGAGTTCGAGTATTTGTGAATAAGTAACTGGATTAATCTCAATTAGGTTTCTGAATATCAGGATTCGCACTGGAAAAAATGCATATAAGTAAATCCACCGAAAAAAATGAATGTAAATACTAACTTGGCCTGTAGCGGGTCTCACAAATTTCTTTTTATAAGCATTTTAATTGGTTGGTCGAATTAGTAACATCAACCGAATAATTCTTTACGACCGAAAAAAAAAAAAGAAACATTATTCGAGTATGTAGTCATAGACTACGAATCAAGCCTTTCGGTAATTGATATTAGGGTTTAATACTTTACCGTTACTATGAGCAACCTGCAAATTTATGAATCCTCGGTCGTCTGAGCCTCGGGTTTTGAGACGTTTATATGTACTTAATACGCTTTTTATTTAGCCAACGGGAAATTCGGATCATCTCCTGGCATGTCAAGTCCCGAGTCCGATCTCGGCGTCCCATACACTTTTTGTAGTTGCTACACCAAAGACCCCCTTTTCAAGTTTCGAATCACATAGAATAGACCAACGAAGCTGTCCCACAACCTCTTGATATACTGAAGCACCAAGGTCCCATTATGCTATGCTCTGTTCAGAAAGAAAAAAATTTCGTAGGGGACCTTCAACTGCCAGAAAAAGTGCTCGATAGTACTGTGCTTCTTTGATTGATTTCAATCATATGTAACCCCGCAGACATCTCCATTACGATTCCACCAGTTTCCCGAATCTTTCCCAGAAACCCGACGTATAAAGTTTATACAGTAATATAACGGTCTGATCGAAACAAGAGGAACACGTAGAAGGGCACAAAGCCTGCATGAAACTTCTGTTAACCTTCTAAATCATACGTGGAAATTATCTCTTGCGTAATCTTATCCGATGTTTACTGAACTTGTGGGCACGAATTGTGGGTACGTAGATGGTCTCTGCAGCCAGAGAAGGAAACATGGATTCAGAGGAGGAACGTGAGGAAATTTAGCCGCCCGTGAAGTTGTGGTGCCCGCAGCAACGTTAAAGCGACTGCTGCTGTCCCACAACATAAATAAAACCACCAAAGAGATAAGATTGGAACAGTGTTTCATTTTCCATCTGCAAACTTGTTTCCTGTAAGTTTTCTTGCTGTACATGACCTGCAAAGTTCATGAGAGTGGGGCCAGCCCGGAATATGATCGGTAATGACCCATTACCGTTGCAATGACTGTCATCATCGAGAAGAATGAGGATGCACAGAAGTTTGACAGCAAGGAGATTCCCAACAACCCTCTGGAGCATACGAATGGCCGCATAGAGAGAAAACAACGGTCCAGACACGAGCTTTCATACCGTGTCAAGTGCGAGTAGTATCCGACCCGAGGAAGGGCCTCGATATCTCCTCCTGAATCCTGATAGCTACCTCAGAAAAAGAAGTTTCCAAGCAGTAATCTATAAACTGCACTGCATTAGATTTAAATGTGTAATTACACCTTCTTTACTCTCTATGACTAACATCACGAACTCGAACTGTACGCGACCCGCATAAAAAGTGGGGGTCCCAACATGAGTACCAGTGTACTACAGAAAGGGGAAAAGAAGCAAATGGGGCTCTGCTGATTACATGTTATGGAAGCAGAACCACAAGTGCAGAAGAGACGAGAGAAGGGGCACTTCTAATGATGTAACGCGATAAATAGTATTGTCAATCAGCCCGTTGTACAGTTGTTTTAAACAACAAAATATACATCTTATGGTCCATCGAAAAGTACATAAATCCTCCCACTGAATGCGTGACAAATGACCCGAAGCTCGTCCCCACAATACAGTGCCATGCTGGTCCATACACTCCATCGAATTCCTGCAGAATTTATTAAGAATCAATAGTTCATCATCATCACCAAACAACTCCCTCAACAAATTCAAAATTTCAAGACCAATAGAAATTGAGAAAATGAATCAGTACTCGCTATAAGAAAGAAACACAGGAGAATAGAAACTCAACTCAATATCTTATACTCTCAAGCATTGTTTTAGCACAAAATGCTTGTGGTGAGTCAAACGAGAAAATGCCTCAATTGGGAGTTCACTTTGGAGCCACAAGTGTCTGTTTGGAACAGAAACACGGAAATGGATTGAATCCTATGTAAAAAGGGGTGATTTTGTACAGCAATTTCATTCCTTTCCATTTCCATTGCCCCGAAGAAAGCGTGGCCTTAGTTGTCTAATCATACCAAATGAACATCCGAACGAGGAACTAAACATCCGAAACAAACTACCGCGGATTAATACAACATGCTAACTTCACCAAACCACAAGGCAAGATCAAGTTGAATCCATCTATGATGACTACTAAGACCGAAATGAAGTTTCCGAGCATAAGTAGCACAGCAGCATAAACAGTTGACAAGCCGAATGATTTTAATTTCGATAAGAGAATTAGTGAATTAGTAGACCTTCTTGAGATTGAATGCCAGCGACTTGCAAGAGAACTTCTCGAGGCTATCGCGGGCCTTCCTCGCGCAATCGACCGCATGAATCTGCATAAATGGTGGCATGTCCACTGACACGACCTTCACTCCGCTGCTCGCAAACACGTCCCCTAGCTCAACCTGCATCCCGCAGAAGGACCTTCTCCTCATTCCACTGGCCATCGAAGAGGAAACCGAGCTCCTTCTGGCCGTCATCTCTGCCGCTTCATTTGACTGTCTCCGCAGCTCCTTCCCCAGCGTTAATGACTCGAATTTATGGATGTCGACAACCGATTCCTCTTCGCACGGCTTGCTCTTTGATTCATATAAGTTATTGGATGGCTTCTTGCAGGGCTCCTCCTCGGCCTTCCTCCTCTGCTTCTCTGCCCCCGGAGCGAGTTTCTTTGTCGGCTTAGCGGAGGCGAAGTCGGCGGACAAGTTCAAGGCTTTCGCTTGGAAATGGATGTCTATGGAAGTCGGGGGAGGTTTCTGCTGCAAACCGGTGGGATCTGAGGGCGTACGGACTTTCTGGGATGTGCCAAGCCTGAAAAAGTTACTGGGCAAGTAATGAGCTTTAGAGGGAAAGGAAGGCTCCATGTTCTTGGTCGTGGGGTGACCGGCGTGGGCGGCGGCGGAGGACGGCTTGGCGTGGTGGATTTTGAGGTTGGGATTGAATTGAGCTTCTGGGGTTGCTAAACTGCGCCGGTGCTTGGTGTTCTGCGCCATGGCCGAGCTCAGAAGCTGCACCGAGAGAACAAGAGAGAGAGTTTCCGTATGAGGGGATAGTAAATGGGATATTGAGATAGAGAGAGAGAGAGAGATCAGGGCCCCGCAGCTCTCTGCTATTTTGCGCCGGAAGAGATGGAGGAGATGAGGAGGAAGAGGAAGAAGAGTCATGTAATTTCTTTGACCGTTGACTTGATCTACTAGAGGGGGAGTTATGGCCTGCGCTCAGATCTACAAGAAAGGCGCGTGCATCCACTTTCTCCGCTACTCAAGGCCTAATGCCCTGTATGTGACTATGTGTAATAACAGACGAACAGGAAATTGGGTCTTTCGACCATTAACAGACTCCCAGAGCTGGTTTTCCAACGAGACATGGAAACACAGCGGCTGTCGGGTTCTGTTGCATCGAAGCGATACGCGTTCCACATAGAAATTTCGAATCGTTTACGTTTCGAGGCAGAGAGGCTGAACATCCCTTCCAGAACACATGAAACTTGAGAACGTTTGAGGTCCTGTTTGGTATGATAAAATGCAAGATAGCCGGTAATTCCATTCCGTACTCTTTCAGATGCTCTATCATGCCAAACATGACCTAGGAACAAGGAGAGCCCAGCTATCGTCCGCGAATTGGGATCAATGCAGTGCAACACTAGCTACGAACTAGGAGAGCCAGCTTATCGTACACGAACCGACATCGGTGCAGTGCAATACAAGCTAGGTCTTTTTCAGAACCATCGCAACATTTCGAGAATGGATCGTTGAACATCAGTTGGTTAACTGCTCCGATAACTGAAAAGCTCATCTAGCTATATTGAAAGACGACGAGAATGCTACATTAACTGCAATATATACCCCCAGATGGATGATATCCCACCGAAAGGGGACATGCATGCTTGTTCGGGTCATATGTCACCTGTACAATATAAGTTTTATATCAATTGTACAGGGCGAATTGAGCAATGCAAGAGTTTCTCAGGAGATCTTCCACTGGATTTGAAGACTTGCGGGAACAATTGGTCCGTGCAAATAATCGACAGATTAAAATTTGATGGTCTCCTTCAGGTACGACGCGATCTCTTGCTGCAAAGATACAGGTGAAAAGCTAATTTGTAAGATAACTGAAGGTGAAACATAAGTCTGGGACTTCAATTATATTGAGACCAATTGATACGAGAGTTCATGCACATCAACTGCAATAAATTCATTTATGACTAAAACTAGTATTTGATGGCAATTCTATTAAATATTCAATTTAATCTAATATAATCTAACCTGATCTGATATGATCTAATCCGATCTAATGGGATTTGGCCGTCCCTTGTTCCGGCTCCCCTCTGCCAACTGACCGCTGAGCTCCCCGTAGGTACTGCCCTGCTCACCATTCCACCAACCCCGGAGGCGATCCCAGACCAGCCTAGCTTTTCAAGCAAAGCATTCCGCTCATCTCTGCATTGATCGGACATTAAAAAAAAAAAAGGGATGAGATAAGTTTGAAAGACGATCCCGATCACAATCAACGGCGATTGCATATATATATATATATGATGATTCTCACCCGTCTAACTTCGACAGAAGGTTCACAGCAGAACGATAGACCATCAATATATAGTTATCTCGCCCTTCCCATATCCGCTGCCCTTTTTCCGACTTCGTCAATCGCTCCTCCTGCGTAATCGATCCACGTCAGGAGTGGACATAACAAAATTCCCGGACAGTCATGCGTGCATGTAATATAGTGCGACTTAGTATTGATCGTGTCGAGAAGAATATTAGCTGTACGGAGAGAAACCTTGGAGAAATCTGGGAAGTGTACATATGTATTCCGCCCGAGGTGGACGGCGCCGGTCGGTTGTTGGTATTTCTTTGCTATCCGGCCCAATTCCAGCTTGTGCGGTCTCACAGTAACATTGGTTCTTGCAGCGTCCTGCATGATTGAACCCTTCTTGATTCCGGCCGTCCAATCCCGTCCAAAGGCCTCATCGCATGCCTGCCGATATTTCTCACGGGAAGCCTCACTCAGTTCCTTAGTGCATTCCGAATAATTAAGTACGAAATCAACCTCTTCGTCTCCGGACCAAAAAGTATGGGTGATGACCGTTTCCCAACAGCTCCAAACGCCTATGGCTGCATAAATGGCACATGATCGGTGCATATTTAATTTTGGAAAAAAGACAAAAATCTCCCTTGTGCTTTGGGGTTAGGACAAATCGCACCATGTTCTTTGCTCCGTCAGACATAGGGGATTACGGCATCAAATTATTTTTCATTTTCAGTCCTCAATCTTTAGTCTTTTAATCATTTTGATTCTAAATCTTTTTCTTTTATCATTCCTATCCTAAACTTTCTATTTTGTTTCATTTTAGTCCGGCGACCTCGGTGGAGGGGTCGGGGTGGCCGATTGGCGGCCCCGACCCGTCCTCCCCTTTCAATTTTCGTTTAGGACTAAAATGAAACAAAATAGAAAGTTTAGGATAGGAATGATAAAAAAAGATTTAGAACCAAAATGATTAAAAGGTTAAAGATTGAGAACTAAAAATGAAAAATAATTTGACGCCATAACCCCCTATATCTGACGAAGTAAAAAACATGATGCGATTTGTCTCAAACGAAAAAACATTGTGCGATTTGTCCCAATCCCAAAATACAATAGAGAGTTTTTTTGTCCTATTATTGCATGTATAATTACTGCATACAGTCGAACCGCCAGCGATCATCATCGGTATAAAAAAGAGCACGTGTGTATATATATACATACTCGTTCTGTGCGCAAGAAAGATCATGCAGAAACTCGTCCTCCGGTTGGGTGTCAATCTTTAGGGTCTCCCTGAGATGACCAACTATCTTTCCCAGCAGTCCCTGTAGATCTGCTATGTCTTCGTTTTGCTTGTATCGTATTGAAGCTTATGCAATCAACAAATGGACGGAGATGTCAGTACGTGCATATATATATGGAGTACATATGAATGAATATATGTATACATCAACATACAAAATTGATAGGAAATTAATGAATCAAAGATCACCTCCTCCAACTCCAAATGGGTATATGAAATCATTCGAAATAATCAGTCCATCTTTGTCATTCATGTATATCCCCTCCGACATATTCCCATGATATGCTTCTAGGGAATGCACGTCGGACAGTGCCTTCGTGAGCTTTCTGATAAAAGAGAGGGTAAAGTTGATAATAATAATATCACTGTAAAGATTCAAACGACAATTACAAAATGGTTAGAAATGACACTAGAAAATTTCTTTGAGTCGGTGTTTAGCGTCCTTAGGAAACCGTTGGCACCATGCTATCAAAGGCATCGAGCCGTCCCCTAAAGTGAAATACAAAACACAATCAGAAAAGACGCATAGGCTTAAAGATTAATTAAGCTGGCTATCAACATCATGATGCGGATTGCCCCAAACACAATGCTATATATGCACATAATATTGCTCTCGAGTTAAATGCATCAAACTAAATTAATTAGCATTTCCTTATGTGTACATACACACGCATAATAATAATAAGGAAAATAAACATATTATGATATGTAACTGCGAGCAAACATCAACGAACTAAGTAGTCGCGTACCTTCATTCGGCTGTCCTCCTCCAATCTGGGCGTCCATGTGAGCCATCTTTTGCCCCTACAGATCCCAAAATGCAAATGCCAAAGATAATATGAGTTTACAGCCCAATAGGCCCATTAGAGTTGTTCACAGTTTTCATGGGCTGGATGATTTATGCAATGGGCCCATCTCAGCCCTCCGGTATATATCTATTGGTTGGGCTTATCAAGAATTGGGAATCAGGAACAGGATTAAACTGAATTCAAATTTTAAAAGGTCCAATGACCAAAAGGCCCTTAACATGAATTCCCAATTTTTGCAACCCCTAATTTAGACGCATGGCCCTTCACGCCACCGATCACCGTCACCGCCGCTAGGACCGGCCTCACCTCAATACCGTGAGCTCAGTTGTGAGCACGTCGAGCCTTCCGGAAGAGCTTGCTCAACCTATTTCCGCGTCTCGAGCCTTCTACGAGCTTGTTTGGGAGGTCGCCGACATCACAATGGAAGTTCATCCTCGCACCGTTCCACTAACTATTTCGAGACGGTCAGTATCGCCGCATCGGGGGCCAAAATCGAGCCTCACCGTGGTCCGATCTTCACTCCACTGATGAGATACGACGGGGCTTAAGCTCATCCAAGCTTTGTGATACCAGATCTCATCAACGGAGATAGATTCGACAACGATGAGACACCCCCGATGCGGCAAGACCGCCTTAAAATGGTTGGTGGGATGGTGTGACAACGCTCCTTGTGATGTCTTGGGAGGTCGTCGACGTCACAATGAGTTTTCATTCCCACACCGTTCCGCAAACTATTTCTAGACGGTCAGTATCGTCGCGTTGGAGGCTAAAATCGAGCCTCACCATGGTCCGATCTTCACTCGGTTGATGAGATATGACGAGCTTAGGCTCATCCAAGCTTTGTGATACCGGATCTCATCAACGGAGATAGATTCGACAATGATAAGACACCCCCGACGCGCGCGAGACCGCCTTAAAATGGTTGGTGGGACGATGTGACAACGCTCCTTGTGATGTCCGCGATCTTTGCAACGAGCGCGTACAAGGATCGAGATGCAAAAATAGGTCGAGCAGACTCTTCTTGAACGCTCAATATGCATAAGCATTTAGTCAAGATAGATAGATGGTAGATGATGGGAGGAAGAGGATTACCGGAGCTTATCGGTTAGCGGTTGTATCCCTGATGCTTTCCTGGTGGTAGCGGTGGCGGTGGCGGTGGCGACAATGATTATCAAATGGAATTAAGGTTTAGAGTTTTTATGATAAATTTCCGTGTTACTGTAGACCCTACTTGTGATAATATTTATTTTAAAAAGAAGTACGGAATATTTATGCTTCCGAAGCTTCGGCCGGGGGGCTCAAGGAACATTTAATTCGAGTCCCTATACTCTTTTGTTTTGGGCCGATCTTGGGTCTTGGTCCGACAAAAATGTTAGCATGTTAGGTCCGTCTCATTATTTTTTGGGTTTAATTAATCCACGGCGCGAATCTGCATGAACGGTGGCACGTCCACCGAGACGACCTTCACTCCGCTGCTCGCAATCACTTCCCCCTATCTCAACCTGCATCCCCAGAAGGACCTTCTCATGGGCTTTAACTTTGGGCCCAAAACTCCAGGCCCATATTGATACTTCACGCGCGACAGCGTTGACCCGAACCATTTGACCCGACTCGTCGGCCCTCCACGGCACGCACCACGCGCCATCTCCGTCTTCTTTGCTCTTCCCCGCTGCTTCTAGTTCTACCCCAGTCAGAGTCAGCTCTGCTCAGCTCCGTCCCCCATTGATAATCGCCATGCGTGACACTGCTTCTGAGCTGCCCCCGGATTTGACGGTCAAAATCCTGTCGAGGCTCCCCGTCAAGACGCTCCTCCGCTTCAAGTAAGTCTGCAAGCCATGGCGCTCCTTGATCGAGTCCCCCAGCTTCATCTCCCGTCACCTCAACCGATCAGTCAATCGCGGCGGCGATGGCGGGGACCGCACTGGCGCCCCGTCTCTCCTCGTCAAGCACTGGCACCCCACCTCGGTTCAGCCGGACATCTCGCTGCTGTCCGGCGAAAACCTAGAGCTGGTATCCCATGTCGATGTCCCTCCTCACATGATGCATTTTCCTGACTTAGAGGTTGTCGCGGCATCGTTTGCTTATCCGGCAACCTTGGCGACCTGCTGAATGACTTCCGAACGCCCGTATTCATTTGGAACCCTGCCACTCGAGAATCTAGGGCCCTGCCGCAATGCGAAGATCTACGGGAAATCCTTCGGGTTGTTTCTTATGGGTTCGGATACCATCGCGCTATAGATGACCATAAGGTGGTGAGAATCGCATATGAATTATCCCATAACAACAAGTTCCAGGCGAAGGTACTCCGCTCTCAAGAGTGAAGGTTTATGGAGGGAAGTGCCTGCTTGACCTAGCCAACTTTTTTCCAAGCGTTTGTGTTGCTTTGAATGGAATCCTATATTGGCTTTCTTATTGTGAGGAAGATGATTTCTTCTCGTGGTTTGATTTGCGGGATGAGGTGTTCCGCCGAGTTTCTTTGCCTGATCTTGATTATAGGCTGAATGGATATACCATGAACCTCACAGTGTACTAGCAGTCGCTCTGCCTGATATTTATCAGAAAGGTCTAAATGCTGGGATTTGAGAGTGATGTATGGTGTTGCCGGGGAGGAATCTTGGATGAACGACATTGGGTTGAGAGGCTGTTAGCATGTGGCTTTGATGAGATTTTGGTGGAAAAGAGCGACGAGACGCTGGCTATTTATGAACGTTTTGAGATCTTCCCGTTGAAAGGTTTCCGTATAGCCGCAATTACGATTTCCACGTCAAAAGTCTAGTTCCTGTTGCAAGATAAGTTGAGAAGCTGCTGCAGTCTTACCAACAGAGTTAAAATAGTATCCAAAGGCAATGGTCGAGCTCTTTGGTTTGTTAGGAGATGAGGTTGCTTTGGCCATGCTGCATATATAATCGTGGGATGTTTCAGGTGCTCCTCTTGTACGAGGTTGTTATTCTCAAGGCTGACAAGACATGAAGATGAAACAAAAAAATTGGGAGCATTATGATGATCGGTAATTGCCTGCCTGCATAAGAGATTATTTACCTTTTATCAAGATTAATTATTATCATGAAGTAAAAAACTTTATGTACATGCAAGTATTCAGTTTTGTTAGATTACCTTTCACTTGCCTTTCTCTTGACGAGACCAACATGCTCATTTAAACAAGCATCAATTCATTGTTCCTCGTTTTCATGGCTTCGACACTGAAGTGATTGCTTCCATCTCCTTTTCCTTTTCATATGCCCGATATGGTAAACATCATTGGGGCAACATAAGAATTCATCCGTAAAATTAAAGTTTTGAAAGATTGACGAATCGGAAGATGAGCCGTTTCCACATTCTGCTACAGATGGTTTCTGCAGATGTGTTGGGTGGAAATTAGAGAATGAAAGTGCTCTGAAAGTTGCAAGAAAGTCCGATGTTATATTTCACGATGACCTTCAAGTTCAAGACAGACCATCGAACCGAAAAATGATGACCAACTAAGAGGATTCAAACAAGTTTTGTCATCCATACGGAATCTATGTCTCGTCTCCGAATCATTATGGCTGACGAGCATTGATACATGACGGAGGGCGCAAGAAATGGATTTGTATTTGGCTTCTTCATTGACGGCTAATCTTGTCGGTCTCAGTTTGGACATTCGACATGCTATGTGACCTGTACAAAGTTAATTTGCCATCCAATGTATGTGACCTGTACAACGTTAATTTGCCATCCAATGTACACGGATCGTGATTTGTGGATCGTGATTGGTGAATTGAGCAATGCAGGAGCTTCTTGAGAACGACTTGCTCTGGATTTGAAGACTTGAGGGGAAGATTGGTCTGGGCGAAGAGTCGACCAGTTAAAATTTGATATTCTCCTTCAGGACTTAAAATATTGAGACCAATTGATACGAGAGTTCATGCACATCAACTGCAATAAATTCATTTATAGTAATACGAAAAGAGGAAATCATGATCTAAAACTAGTATTTGATGGCAATTCTATTGAATATTCAATTTTTTGAGTTCCTGAGAGATATCTCAACCTCTAAATGGTGGAGAAACTTACAGTAAAAAAGAATAAAAGGCGTACAAGTAATTCAAGTGATGCAACTTGGCCACGAAGATGAAGAGAATCGGCAAGCTCGCAGCTGTGTTCAGTTCACCAAGAAATGTTAAGACAGAAAGTGATAAACTGGAATCTGAACGATCAGTACCAATGCTCTATGAGAGTATTTATCAAGCAGATGAGTACTGCGAATATAGACCACAAAAGCTATTGATGCAGCAGGTGCAGCGGATCTAGCGAGCCGCTGCACGACCTATGAGAGCCGTGAACAAGTTATACTCCTGCAGTACAGTTAGAAAAGAAGATGCGGGTTAAGTTCATGGCCACATCATGGAAAATGAGAAATGATCTCTAAACAACTCAGACAGCATAATAATTACCTGAGCTCCTGGGGAGGAAGGGTTAGTGAAGAGCAGCTAGACTAAAATCATTAAAAGAGCAGGCAATTTATCTCAGACAAACAGTCGGATTGGTCAGTCATACGCAATCAGGCAATTTGAAGCAAATGATTGGCAAGCATTAGACATTTATGAGAGGGGGAGAGTGAGTGCTTGGAAGGTGAATTAGTGGAAAGTAACTGAGAGCACACACTGAAAGATGTAAGCTGCATCAATATGCATCCCCAAAGCAATGGATTATTCTATCATAAACTGTGAGAAAGACAGAGCAGAATGTATTCTGGGAGTTGCGCCATAATGTATATAAGCTTAGAAGGCAGGCACTTTGTCATTTTCTGTGAAGGAACTTAAAGAGCAAAATCGACAATGATAATCAAAATGAAACTGAACAGACAAGAATTCCCATTGATAATTCCAGCCGAGTAGGAAAATGAGAAATGATCTCTAAACAACCTGGACAACATTAATTACCCGAGTGACCAGGGAGGAATGGGTAGCGAGGAGGACAGCACAGACAGATCCGAGGGGTGAGATAGTCATGGAAAGTCCTTTTGGTGCCAACATCTCGTCTGTCTTCACAAACGTGGCCATCGCAGCAAATGCCCCTCTAGTTTGCACAACAAGAAAAGAAACAACTCAAATTCAACTTACACCCTGCAACAGTCATTCATGAGCTGCTACATTCTTATAAGGAGGAGTCTTCAAAATCTATTCGATGGGATCGAAAGCAGGCACTTTTTCGGTTTCTGTTTAAGGAACTTAAAGCACGAAACCAACAATGCAAATCAAAATGAAACTGAACAGACAAAAATTCTCATGCAGCTCCTCTGGTATTGGGTTCCCGGGTCACCACATTAGGGACAGCCTTCTCCAGTTCTTGGTTTGATGCTGACAGCAGCAATACAAAGCGAAAAACTGTAAGGAACTGAAGCTGCAGGGATAGCCGAACCTGCCACAGGCCAGAGAGCATCACCGAGGAAGGGACCAAGAACTGACTTCTAATCTCGTCGCCTCTTCCGGCTCTCCTCCGCCAATGGACTGCTGAGCCTCCCCGGAAGTACTGGCCCGTCTACCATTCCACCAACCCCGGAGGTGATCCCAACCCAGCCTAGCTTTTCAAGCAATATGTTCCGCTCATCTCTGCATTGATCAGACATTAAAAAAAAAAAAAAAGGGATGAGACAAGTTCAAAAGACGATCCCAATCACAATCAAGGGCCACTGCATATACATATATATATATATGAAGACTCTCACTCCTCTAACTCTGTCAGAAGGTTCACCGCAGAATGATAGGCCTTCAATATAAAGTCATTTAGCCCTTCCGATACCAACCGCCCTTTGTCCTCCGTCAAGCTCCGTTTCTGCATAATCGATCCACATCAGGAGTGGACATAACAAAATTCCTGTACAATCATGCGTGCATGTAATATTGTGTGACTTAGTATTGATCATGTCGAGAAGAATATTAGTTGTACGGATAGAGACCTGGGAGTAATATCGGAAATGTTTATACGCATTACGCCAAAGTTGGATGGCGCCACTCGCGGGTCGGTATTTGTTTGCTATCTCGCCCAATTTCAGCTTGGTCGTTTTTTGAACAACATAGGTTCTGACAGCGTCCTTCATGATTGTATTCCTCTTGATTTCGGCAGTCCAATTCGGTCCAAAGGCCTCCTCGCATGCCTTCTTCCATTTCTTATGGGAATCCTCGTCCAGATCCATAGCGAAGGCCCCATAATTAAGCATGAAATTAAACTCTTCGGCTTCAGACCAAAAGTACGGGTGATGACCGCATCCCAACAAGAGCCAAAGAAGAGGGCTGCATAAACGGCACACGATCGACGCATATTTAATTTTCATTTCATGCATGTATAACTACTGCATACAGTTAAACCACCAGCGATCATCATCAGTGTAAAAAAGAGCACGTGTGTGTATATATACGTACTTGCTCTGTGCGCGAGAAAGATCATGCAGAAACGCGTGCTCCTGTCGGGTGTCAATCCGACCGGCCTGACCAACTATCTCTTCCAGCCGTACCCCTAGAGCTGTTATGTCTTCGCGTTGCTTGTCTCGTAGTGAAACTTCTGCAATCAACAAATGGACGGAAATGTCAGTACGTACGTACATATATATATATATATATATATATATAGAGTACATAAGAATGGATATATGTATACATCAACATACAAAATTGATAGGAAATTAATGAATCAAAGACTACCTCTTTCAATTCCTTCTGGGTATATATAATCATTCGTAATAAACAGTTGATTTCTGTCATCCATCCATATCCCCTCCGACAAATTCCGGTGGTATGCTCCTCGGCGATGCTCACGGCACAGTGTCCGCGTGAGGTATCTGATAAGAGAAAGGGTGAGGTTGATAACAATAATATCACTGTAAAGATTAAAAGGACAGCTACAAAACGGCTAGAAACGGCAACCGATAATTTATTTGAGTCGGCATTTAGTGGCATGAGAAAACCGTCGGCACCAAGTTTTCAAAATGAACAGAGGGATGCGGGTGATCTGAGGATGCTAAAGCACAATTTGCTTCACAGTGAATAAGGTAACCCTAAAATGAGAACCAAAGGTAAAGAAATTGAAGTTCGGCGTTTACCTGAATGAAGAGATTTTTTCTGATCCGAGGAGCTTCAGGGGCCGGCTCGGGAAAGGCGGAGGTGAAGGCAGGGCCGCCGGGGAGATGGAGCAGCCGTTGAGTAGCGGCAGAGGAGTTAAGATCGATAGCGAAGGGGTAGGGCCTGAGGCGATCCCAGACCAGCCTAGCGTTTCAATCATATCTTTCTTCTCATCTCTGCATTGATCGGACATTAAAAAAAAAAAAAAACGACAGAGAGAAGTTCGAAAGACGATCCCAATCACAATCAACGGCGACTGCATACATATATATATATATATGAAGACTCACTTGTATAAATCTGGCAGAAGGTTCACCGCGGAATGATAGGCCTTCAATATAAAGTCATCTAGCCCTTCCGATACCAACCGCCCTTTTTGTGACTCCGTCAAGCCCTGCTCCTGCATAATCGATCCACATCAGGAGTGGACATAACAAAATTCATGTACAATCATGCGTGCATCTAATATAGTGTGATCACATCGAGAAGAATATTAGTTGTACAGATAGAGACCTCGTGGTACTCTCCGAAGTGTTCATATGCATTCAGCCAGAGTGGGATGGCGCCACTCGCGCGTTGGTATTTATTTGCTATCATGCCCGGTTCCAGCACGACCTTTTTTCCATAAACAGTGGTTCTAGCAGCGTTCGCCAAGATTGTACCCTCCTTGATTCCGGCTGTCCAATCCGGTCCAAAGGCCTCCTCGCATGCCTGCTCATGTTTGTCAAGGGAATCCCAGCTCAGTCCCTGAATGCTGCGCCGATAAGCAAGCATGAAACCAACCTCATCGCGTTCAGACCAAAAGTACGGGTGATGACCGTATCCCATCATACGCCAAAGAAAAGGTCTGCATAAACGGCACACGATCGACGCATATTTAATTTCATTTCATCCATGTATAACTACTGCATACAGTTAAATCACCAGCGATCATCATCCAGTATAAATAAAAGCACGTGTGTATACATATATATACGTACTTGCTCTGTGCGCGAGATAGTTCATCCAGAAACCCGTCCTGCCGTTGGGTGTCAATCTGATGGACCTCCTTGAGTTGATGACGTATCTCTCTCAGCAGTCCCCGTAGATCTTTTATGTTTCGTTTTTGCTTGTTTCGTATATATCTTGGAACTTCAGCAATCAACGAATGGACGGAGATGTCAGTACGTGCATATATATGGATTACATATGAATGGATATATGTATACATCAACATACAAAATTGATAGGAAATTAATGAATCAATGACTACTTCTTCCAATACCATTTGGTTCTCGGTTGAAATCATCCGAAATAAACGGTTGATTTTTGTAATCCATTAATATCCCCTTTGACAAATTCCGGTGATATGCTCCTAGGCTATGCTCATGGGACAGTGCCCCAATGAGGTCTCTGATAAGAGAAAGGGTGAAGTTAATAACAATGATATCACTGTAAAGATTCAAACGATAGCTACAAAACGGTTAGAAACTGCACTTGGTAATGTCTTCGAGTCGGGATTTAGCGTCATTGGGATGCTGTTGGCACCAAGTTTTCAAAGGCGTCCAGCCGATGCCTAGAGCGAAATATAAAACACAGTCAAAAAGACGCAGACGTAAAGATTAATTAAGCTGGCCATCAACATCATCATGTGGATTGCCCCAAACACAATGCTATTATATGTACATAATTTTGCTCTCGAAATATATTCATCAAACTAAATGAATTAGCATTTCCTTACGTGTACATTACATGCGCATAATAATAAAGGAAAATAAACATATTATGATATGTAATTGCGAGCAAACATCAACGAACTAAGTAGTCACGTACCTCCTCCAAACATGGCGCTCATGGGAGCCATCTTCGGCGGTCCTCCTCCAAACCGGAAGCTCATGGGAGCCATCTTTTGCCCGACAGATCCTACACTGCAAATGCCAAAGATAGTATAAGTTTACAGCCCAATTGATCGATGGTCTTAAGGCCCATTAGAGTAGTTCACAGTTTTCATGGGCTGGATGATTTACGAAATGGGCCCATCTCAGCCCTCTGGTGTATATCTATTGGTTGGGCTTATCAAGAATTGGGAATCAGGAACAGGATTAAACTGAATTCGAATTTTCAAAGGTGCAATGACTAAAAGGCCCTTACCATGATTTCCCAATTTTCACAAACCCTAATTTAGACCCATGAGCCCTTCACGCCACCGATCGCCGTCACCACCGCTAATGGGCTGGCCTCAACTCAATACCATGAGTTCGGTCGTGAGCACATCGATCCTTCTGTAGGAGCTTGCTCAACCTATCTCCGCATCTTGAGCCTTCTACGAGTTCGTTTGGGAGGTCATCGACATCAATGAGCATTCATCCCCACACCGTTCCACAAACTATTTCGAGGCGGCCGGTATCGCTGCGTCGTCGGCCAAAATCAAGCCTCATTGCGGTCTGATCTTCACTCCATTGATGAGATAGGACAAGCTCAAGCTCATCCAAGCTTTGTAATACCATATCTCATCGATGGAGATAAATTCGACAACAATAAGACTGGATTTTGACCTCCGACGTGACGTGATCGCCTTAAAATGGTTGGTGGGACGGTGTGAGATGGAAGCTCCCCGTGATGTCCATGACCTCCGCGACGAGCATGTAGAAGGATCAAGACGCAGAGATAGGTCGAGCAAGCTCTTCCGGAAGGCTCAATATGCATAGGCATTTGATCAAGACAAATCGACATATAGATGGTAGATGATGGGGAGGAAGGGGATTACCAGAACTTATCGGTCGGCGGTTGTGTCCCTTTGATGCTTCCTCGATGGCGGCGACTGTAGAGTCGAATTCGAGTTTTTTTGAAAAATGTGTTTCTCAGGGTTTTATTTTATAGGTAAATTTTCGCGTTAGAAACGCCCACTTGTGATAATATTTATTTTTAAAAAGAAGTACGGGATATTTATGCCTCCGAAGCTTCGGCCGTGGCGGAATATTTAATTCGAGTCCCTATACTCTTTTGTTTTGGGACGATCTTGGGCCTTGGTCCGACAAAAATGTTGGCTTTTTATGTCCGTCCAGTCATGATTTTTTAGGTTTAATTAATCCGGGGCGTGAATCTGCATGAACGGTGGCACGTCCACCGATACGACCTTCACCTCCGCTGCTCGCAATCACGTCCCCCTAGCTCAACCTGCATCCCGCACAAGGACCTTCTCATGGGCTTAACTTTGGGCCCAAAACTCCAGGCCCATATTAACACTTCAAGCACGACTGCGTTGACCCGACTCGTCGGCCCTCCACGGCACGCACCACGCGCCATCTTCGTCTTCTTTGCTCTTCCCTGCTGCTTCTAGTTGTACCCCAGTCAGAGTCAGCTCTGCTCAGCTCCGTCCTCCACTGATAATCGCCATGCCTGACACTGCTTCTGAGTTTCCCTCGGATTTGACGGCGGAAATCCTGTCGAGGCTCCCCGTCAAGACGCTCCTCCGCTTCGAGTAAGTCTGCAAGCCATGGCGCTCGTTGATCGAGTTCCCCCAGCTTCATCTCCCGTCACCTCAACCGATCAGTCAATCGCGGTGGCGATGGCGGGGACCGCATTGGCGCCCGATCTCTCCTCGTCAAGCACTGGTGCCCCACCTCGGTTGAGCCCGACATCTCGCTGCTGTCCGGCGAAACCTAGAGCTGGTATCCCATGTCGATACCCCCCTCCTCACGCGATGCATTTCCCGATCTTAGAGGTTGTCGGGTCCTGCAACGGCATCGCTTGCTTATCCGGCAACCTTGGCGACCTCCTGAGCAACTTCCGAACGCCTGTATTCATTTGGAACCCTGCCACTCGAGAATCTAGGGCCCTGCCGCAATGCGAAGATCTACGAGAAATCCGTCGGGTTGTTTCTTATGGGTCGGGTACCATCGCGCTATAGATGACCATATGGTGGTGAGAATCGCATATGAATTATCCCATGACAACAAGTTCCAGGCGAAGGTACTCCGCTCTCAGAGTGAAGGTTTATGGAGGGAAGTGCCTGCTTTACCTTGCCAACTTTTTTCCAAGCGTTTGTGTTGCTTTGAATGGAATCCTATATTGGCTTGCATATTGTGAGGAAGATGATTTCGTCTTGTGGTTTGATTTGCGGGATGAGGTGTTACGTCTAGTTTCTTTGCCTGATCTGGATTATAGGCTGAATGGATATACCATGAACCTCAGGGTACTAGCAGTCGCTCTGCCTGATGTTTATTAGAAATGTCTAAATGCTGGGATTTGTGGGTGATGTATGGTGTTGCCGGGGATGAATCTTGGACAAACGACGTTGGGGTTGAGAGGCTGTTAGCATGTGGCTTTGATGAGATTTTGGTGGAAAAGAGTGACGGGACGCTGGCTATTTATGAAGCAAGCAGCAAAACGTTTCGAGATCTTCCCGTTGAAAGGTTTCCTGTTGCAATATAAGTTTAGATGCTGCTGCAGTCTTACCGACAGAGTTAAAAAAGTATCCGAAAGCAATGGTTGAGATCTTTGGTTTGTTTGGAGATGAGGTTGTTTTGGCTATGCTGCATTGTGGGATGTTTCAGGACCTGGGCGGTGATGACAAGCGGCTGCAACGGCTCCTCTCTTGTATGAGGCTGTTATGTCAATGCTATCACGGCATGAAGATGAAACGAAAAAATTGGAAGCATTATGATGATCGGTAATTGCCTGCCTGCATAGGAGATTATTTACCTTTTATCTAGATTAGTTAATATCATGAAGTAAAAAATTTATGTACATGCAAGCATTCAGTATTGTTAGTTTACCTTTCACTTGCCTTTCTCTTGACGAGACGAACATGCTCATTTAATTAATATCTATGCAGAATGCTCATATTGTTTCCGATTGCAAAGAAAACAAGCAGCAATTTATTGTTCCTCGTTTTAATGGCTTCGACACTGAAGAGATTGCTAAAAGGATGAGGAACTTGATTCTTAATACGATCCTCTACTCCCTTGGCTTGTTGGCCCATAAGTTTCTTGCTGAGCAAGTCGTGGGCGTGCCATTCCATCTCCTTTTCCTTTCATAAGCCCGATAGGGTAAACATCATTGGGGCAACATAAGAATTCATCCGTAAAATTAAAGTTTTAAAAGATTGATGAATCGGAAGATGAGCCATTTCCACGTTCTGCTACAGATGGTTTCTGCAGATGTGTTGGGTGGAAATTAGAGAATGAAAGTGCTCTGAAAGTTGCAAGGAAGTCTGATGTTATATTTTGTGATGACCTTCATGACAGACCATCGTACCGAAAAATGATGACCAACTAAGAGGATTCAAACAAGTTTTGTCATCCATACAGAATCTCTGTCGTCTCCGAATCATTATGGCTGACAAGCATTGATACATGACGGAGGGAACAAGAAATGGATTTGTATTTGGTTTCTTCAGTAACGACTAATCTTGTCGGTCTCAGTTTAGACATTCGACATGCTATGTGACCTGTACAATGTAAATTTGCCATCAAATGTACACGGATCATGATTTGTGGATCACGATTGGTGAATCGAGCAATGCAGGAGTTTCTTGGGAACGACTTGCTCTGGATTTGAAGACTTGAGGGGACAATTGGTCCAAGCGAAGAGTCGACGAGTTAAAATTTGACGTTCTCCTTCAGGTAAGACACAATCTCTTGCTGCATTGATACAGGTGAAATCGTAAGACAACTTAATCTGAAAGACCGACATGAGGAGACAATTTGCAGCATTAGACCAGGACATAAAATTTAAAGAGACCATTCCATGCGCATCGACTGCGAGAGATTCATTTGTCATTCGAAAAGAGGGATTCTTGATCTAAAGGCAGCATCCATCAGGCAATTGTTTTGAATCTTCAAAGTTTTTATTTCCTCAGGAGATATCTCAGCATCTAATTGAGCGTATGGAGTTGGAAGGACAGAGAAACATACAATCAAACATAGGAGGATGCAACCAGTGGCGCCGGGAAACACGGCATACCAGTAATTCAAGTGATGCAACTTGGCCGCATCGATGAATAGAATCGGCAAACTCGCAGCTGTGTTCGGTTCACCGAGAAATATTAAAACTAAAGGCCATAAAATTGGAATCTAAATGGACAGTAGTATCAATGATCAATAATTGTATTAAAATGAGTTTACCAGGTGGATGAGTTGAGCGAGTGTAGATCATGAAAGCCATTGATGCAGCAAGTGCAGTGGCTCTAGCGAGCCAGCCCGAGCCGAAGATGGTAAAAGCGAGAACTCCGATGGCGGCACACCCTACTTGAGCCATGAATATGTTATACTTCTGCAATGGAGTTAAGATGCAGATTTAAGTTCGGGAGCAACATGGGAAATGAAAAACGACCTCTTCAGTATAGAACTCGGCGGTGTAGATTACCCGAGCGCCCGGGGAAGAAGGGGCAGTGAAGAGGACAGCGCAGACAGCTCCGAGGGGGGCAATCGTCATGGAAAGTCCTTTCGGCGCCAATATCTGGTCAATCTTCCCGAGCATGGCCATTGCAGCAAACGCCCCTGTAGTTTGTGCAGCAAGAAAAGAACCAAATCAATCAAACTATATCCTCCAACAGTCCTCGACCAGAGGCCACACTACATTCTCGCGATGAAGACTCTTTAAGATCCATTCGGCAGCACGACGGAAGCTAAAAATGCGAAACCAAAAGGACTTATTTACAAGTTCCACAACTGGCAAGCGATGAAAAGCCAAAAGCTTTTAAGCAGCGAGAGCTGCAGCGATAATCAAACCTGCAGCAGGCCAGAGAACATCACTAAGAAGCGGTGCTGCAGCCGGCTTCTCGGGTTTCAAGCTGTCCCAGAAAGGAGCGCCAACGGCATTGCCCGAAGCCACAACTACCAGTCCTCCTCTTCTTATTCTTCCCTCTCCTCCAGTTATCGGGTTTAACCTCAACCTCAATCGGAGAGCTCTGTCCGACAAGGTCCCGCCTTTCCTGATGGCATTGCTGTGGCTGTACAGCACAGGAGGGGAGGAGGGCAGCTGCGTGTGCAGAGGCAACAGAGCCATGGAGGCGGCCATTGCCATATCCAAGATTCAATCCAAGAAGAGTCTCAAGAGTCACGCAGAAAGGAAGAAAACTGTCAAGGAGATGAATACAGAGACAGATAAGAGTTGAAAAGGATGCCATTTTTTTTTTTTTGGGGCCGTGGACTGAGTGACAGAGACCCTTGAAGGAGACGAAGGGCCAGTGGTCATTGGATGAGAAATTCCATTATCTCTGATTTAATTTAATTTTCAATCAATTAATTAACAGACTAAATTATTTTCCTATGTCGTTTGTCCAATCTAAATTCAAGAAAAAATAATATGTCAAAGACCAGGCCAAAACAAAAAAAGGGGTTATGATTTGAAGACGTTGCCCAGGTAGCTTTTCATGTGCCCAAAGAGACCCATTCATTATTCAACGATAAGATAATATAATATCCGATAGGTATAGTTGATAAATTACGCTCTATGTAGTTTAACGTTTACATGTTGTGCAAGTCTAGAAACTCACTGGATCCACCGCATGGACATGGGCAAGTCGGCCGGCTAGTGTGAATATTATTTTCGACCAATAAACTGAAGATGGTCTTTTCAAAAAAACAAAAAGTTGGTATTTTTATACATAGCAATTAGTTGGGCGATGGGCTCTTGCAAGTTGCTATTAGGAGAGACATCCAACTTCTTCTTTGGTGTGTTGTCTCGGTAAAAAATAATTTGTTCTTTATTCGACTTAAATAATTTGCCCATTGTACCCCCAGCTACAATGGGCTGGGGGTACAATGCTTGGATTAGATGAAAGTAGCATGAGTCAGCTTCGGTCGATCCCGAACTGACAGGAACTCCGGTCTTCAGTGCCTGTTATTTTTATTTTTATTTTTTGGATAAGTGGTGAATCTCATTAATATCGAAACGAGCATTTACAAGGGAAACCACTCATCCGAGTACAATTGACATCAACTTAACAGAACTTATAATCCTAAAGCTCGAGCTATGGAAGAAGTGGCTATCTTACACTCAACTTTAGGAATAGAAAGTATTTTAGATCTAAGCATATCAATATATCGATGAATCAACTCCGCAATACCAATCACTGCTTTTTGGGAAAATCCTAACGTTCCTTTCCCTCCAAGCCTGTTATCGTTTTCAGGTCTACATATACCTGGCCTGCTCCGTATTCATAGTCGGAGAGACCAGGTTCACCCCTCATCGCCATTCATGATCCTGCTCGGACCCGTATGGCAGCCCCGTGTAATCAATGCGCGACGATATTGTCCTGTAATTATCCCCTTGCAGTCAAGATGGATGGGTGAGGTTTTCATTCTTTTCGAGAGGAAATGCTTCATTCTGAAATCCTCAGCCAGGGTCAAGGTCTCCAACGTAAAATCGAGCAGAGTTCTTAACATTTTCATAGTTTTTTTTCTTTTTTCAAGCGTACTGGCGCACCGAGTTCTTGAAGCCTTCCAGGAATACTTCAAAAGACCCAAAAAGAACTCAGCAAAAAAAAAAAAAAGGACCCAAAAGGTGAATAAAACCAAAGTTGTAACCAGAAACCTTCTTCTGATAATAGCAAAGCTGAAAAGCACGCCGGACTTGGGTATAAAAATTTCATATACATGCCCCAAGGGGAGGGGATCTGAACAATCATAGATCATCGCACAATCAGTTCGCTTACATTCCAGTAGAATGGAAAAGACGTTGGAAGATCCATTACGTCATTAGAATCCTGAGTTTGAGTCACTTCAACTGTAGTCTGAATGTGACTCGTAGAAGTCGCTCGGGCAGGGAGACAAGACTTCTTGCTCGAGCAGCTGCAGCACCTGGTTCATTGAAGGCCGTTCTTCTGGGTTCGCGTCGGTGCACCTGGCAGCTATATCGAGGACCGCTTCCACAGTTTCTGGGTCCGCGCCGGTGCATCTCTCATCAACCATGTCATCCAATTGATTCTCTCGCAACAGAGTGTTCATCTGCAAGTGGAAATTGCAATTTGACCTCAAGAACTGCTAGCCTTACTACATGCAACGTTCTAATAAAATTGAGGAAAAAGATTCTCAAGACATACCCAACCAACAACGTTTAAGCCCTTCTTCACAAAACACGGATCAGTTGGCCTCTTTCCAGTAACAATCTCCAGTAACAGGACCCCGAAGCTGTACACATCGGATTTCTCCGTTGCTATCCCACTTTGCAGATATTCTGCATGTACAAACCAATTCAACAATTAGCAAAGGCCATTGAGAGGCGCAGTTTCAAGATAAAAGATTGTCTTAACACTTCTGCAGAAACTAAACAGCAAGATAGTTTTATTCGCTAACCTGGAGCCAAGTAGCCAAAAGTACCAGCAACTACAGTTGTCACGTGGGCATCCTCATCAACCAGAAGCTTCGCGAGACCAAAGTCGGAGACGTGGGGTTCAAAGTTCTCATCCAAAAGGATGTTGCTCGACTTTATATCCCGATGAACAATCTTAGGACTACAGTCATGATGCAAATAAGCAAGCCCACGAGCAGAACCCAGAGCAATCTTTAGTCGTGTGCTCCAGTTTAAGGCACAATCCTTACTTTGATCTAAGATTAGTAAACAGAAACAAGACAATTCAGAATGACTAGATAAGCCAAATTAAGACAGGACGATATTTGCAGACCATTTGTCACCATAGAATTTCCCTCATCATTAAAGATACAGGGGCTCAAAAACTAACCATCGTGCAAGAGGTCATCTAAGCTCCCCATGGCTAAATAGTCATAGATAAGAAGCTTTGATGCGGGAAGTCTGCAGTATCCTCGCAAGTTCACTAAGTTTATGTGCTTGATGCTGCCCAAGATCTCCAACTCCCTCTCAAACACCTGATTGGATCCTTCCCGACTTCTGTCTATCCTTTTAACAGCAAAAGTTCCACAATCGTTCATCACCATCCTGTACACTGTCCCGAATCCTCCAGATCCCACAACATCCTCATCGTCAAGGGACTCCAGCTTCTCAATGATCTCACATGAAGGGTAAGGCATGTCTCCATGAAAAGTAATGAGCTTTGTGCCTGTGAGGAATGCAGTTTTTAGTTTATGATTGAGAAGTTGAATAACTAACCCGGTGTTGAATTTTGGAGAAATGAGTTGAATTACTTGTTTCTGGTTCAACTTGCTTTTTGACTTCGGTATATCTCTTAGCAGCTCTTTCCTTCTTTGCTAGCAAACAAATCCATAGGAATGCCAAAACAATAACTAATGCAATGCCCATGGTGGACATTGCGCCGATTACCACACCCTTTATGTAATGTGAGGATCTCTTTGCCGGGACTGCAAAATTATTGACAAAAATTGAAAATTTTAAAAAAAATTAATAAAAGGTGCTAGAAGTTTGGTATTAAATTGTCCGTCAATATGTGAATGTAAAACGTGATTTAAGGCTAACCTGCTGCTTCATCACTTGACGCATGGGGTAGAACAACGGGGAATCCCATTGAGGTCCTACATGGCTTCTGCACTTGTTGCCCACAAAGATCTAAATTTCCAATGAACCTGGAAGGAAATTATCAAGGAAATATTAATAGAACCCTGAAGTAAATGTTGGTTCAATTTCTGAGGCTCAGGGCACTTACGAGCTGCGTCCAAAAGTGCTTAGAACTCCAACATCAGGGATTTCACCAGAAAAGAAGTTTGTTGACAGGTTCCTAAAGTTGAGTGGAGACAAATGAAAACAATCACCAAGGTAAGAGAATATGCTAGTTGAAATTTCGGGAAATTAAGGTTAAGCACAAGGAAGGATATACTTACAAATGGCGAAGTCGTGTGAGCCGGCCTATGGATGATGGTATTGCACCTTTTAGCGAGTTGCTTGATAAATCCCTGCATTAATGCTCTAAGGTTAGAGGATTATCACAGAACATATTTTCACTTTCATGAGGAATTACTCATTGATGACCAGTTCGTCAGTGTGTAATCGTGCATTCCCGAAACAACTTAGTGTGCACGAATAGAGAATTTACATGATGGTGAGGTGAGAAAGGTTTCCAATGGCAGAAGGAATGCCTCCTTGGAGATAATTAGCTCTCAAGTACCTAAAGATTCGCCCAAAATCAAGTCCATGAATGATAATTCAATGCCTGAGGAATCAGCCATCGAGTCAAAAGGAAAACCAAAACTTCTCAGCAGTTATAAAGTTTCGAGAAGTAAATGTGCTCACAAGGCTCTCAGGTCGGTGCAGTTTGTAATCTCATTAGGAATGACCCCGTGCAAACTGTTTTGGTGAAGTGCCCTGAATTACCAAAAGAGGAAAGACGATTACTTCTTCTAATGCATTACTTATCAGGGATGAACAAAGAGATCAGTATTGAGCTTACAGCCTCTGCAATCTACTGAGTCTACCGATGCTGGGAGATATGATCCCTCCGAGTTGCATATACGGGAGATTTCTGAAGACCCACATCAAGAAACATCATTTCAGACTCAAAATAGTGCCAAACGATAAGCGAAAAGAGGAAGCACGCTGCAAGTAATTCTACATGGATTGGACCCTTTGGTCATCAGGATAGCACGAAATGCCAGTCCATCCGCAAGGAGAGTCATCAAGAGCTTGCCAGTTGCTGAGGATGTTCTTGGTGTCGTTTAAAGTGCTCTTGAATTCCAACAATGCAATGCCTACAAAACAGAGACCACGACATAAGAGCACAAAACCAATACGGAGTGCCCCGGCAGCAAAATTACTTACATTTCAACAACATATGTAATGGCCACAAATCAAAGACCAGACAGAAGAAATGAAGCTGACAGAAGGAAAACCTAGACACCTTCTTAGGCCAAGAGGCCTAAAGTTGTAAACTTGAGCTTCAGGACACCAAATTTGTCAGCAGAATGTGCAGACAAAGAATACAACAGTGGCCAACAATCTTCTAACGTCAAAGATTTAGAACTCGGGTTGACTGCTCTCTACTTAATAAAGCCCAAAAGTTCACTCTTTGATGTGATGCTTCCACTTTATGAGCTCAAATCCAGCAAAAGGAGGGAACTTTGGACCCGATTCCGCCACCCTTTGTCCTCCAATTTCTTTCTAAGCAACGAAACAGAACTGTACAGCAGAATGAACTCAAAGACATGATAATGGAGCTGCTCCTACCATCTGGGGTCAAAGCGACGGAGCCAGAGCTGAAGAGGGCAGCCGCGATAACCACTGAAAGAGCCGAAAGCAGCAGACCTAGGTTCATGTCTTGGATCTCAGATGAAGATGGAGTGCCTGCTCTGGGTTGTTGTTGCAGAGCTCTGAGCTCACTCCACCACTGCACCTTTTAGTTAAACAAAGTGGGAGGGGCACTTTCAAAGTGAGATAATTACAGTGGTTTGAGTGGGGTGCTGGGGAGAAGCGATGATGGTGGTGGTAGGAGGGAGGTTTAGAGGGAGAAAAGCTAATAATTAAAGCCAGTGCACGAAGAGAGAGAGAGAGACTGAAAAACATTTCCCTCTGTTTTTTTTCCCCCCTCTTTTGGTTGGACCAGAGAGAGACAGACATGGGTCATGGAAAGGACAAGAAATTTGAAAGTCTGGGCATCGATTGATGTGCAGAGGAAAGAGGAAGTAGCCGTTGCCCCATCGATTACATTAAGACAAACACAAACCAGAAATTTATGTCAGTTGGAAAATTAATGGAAGCTTCAAACCTTCTTTTTTTTTCCTTTCTAGAACAAGGATTAGTTGGTCATCCTTTGTCAATTATTTCTCAGAGTATAATAACCTTTGAAAAGAGACATACATGATCCAAGATTCATCATCCACTTCTTCTCGAAAATAATCCGGTAATGATCGAATCGATACGATTACCATCCTTATGCACTCTGTATTGAGAGGATTAGTTCATGAGTGTGTAACTAATATGCTAAAAATACAGGTGGGCAAGGACAAATCTAGGATTTTGGTCGAGGGGATTTTTGGGAGGCAAATAAACCACTTGATTTCGATAGGAAATGTGGCGTTGATATCTAAAACTATATTGTAATATAAGCAACTTTCCCGGATAACGTAAAACTGATCATGCAAATCATATTTATGGCAGCCAAATGCCTTCGAATTTTTACTATTTTTCAAAATGTGTGATCAAACATAGATTTGACTTAAAGACCCATGCACTTTTTGATAATTAAGTTACACTCAATTGGATTAGATTGAGGGGTGGGCCTCAATTGGGCCTAATATTTTTTGCAAAAAAAAAAAAGTGATGCAGATTGTAATGGTCAGATTCAGTCTGATTCTGACAATAAAAAATGAAAAGTTGAAATCAAAAAGTGTCAATTCGAAAAGGAGAGGGAGTATACTGATTACTGGGTCTGTTGTTCCTATTCAAAGTTTCCTTTTTCTTTTTTGCTTTTCTTTTTTTTTTTACTGAATTTACCTGAAAAGAGGGAAAAATCACTCTCTTTTTTTTTTTTCACTGAAAAGCCCAAGTAAAATCTGGCCCACGTTAGATATTCAAAGATTCGATCAGAGCACCCAATCCCCGTTTTTCTGAACGGCTTTGTCCTACTAACAGTATAAAATTAATTAATCAAAAAGAAAAACTACTCTGACAAATATAAATTAAGAAGCCACCCCCCAGCCAATACCATAAGCCTACTGGAAAATAAACAAGTAAACAAATAAAAAAACAAAATCAATTTGCAACAACATTGAACTTTAATGTTGTTTCCTCTGCTACAATGGAAATGGAAGGGGACTCGAACCAAATGGGAACTCTCTTGATTTAATCCAATTATTCTATAGATGTAATTTATAGGACAGATGGAAATGGAAAAAATTGGAGATCCTTTTTTTTTTTTTGAAAAGTTTGGAGCTTAATATTCTTCTAAAATTTATTTGTTATAAGGAGGCTTCTTTTTTTTTTTTTTTGAGATTTCAACTAATTAAAATTAGTTGACAGCGGACTACTAGTGTAAGTACAGTTTTGAATCTTTCACGTGGACGAACTTGGCCGCCGAGAGTATTTTTTAGATAGGTTAAAGTCGGCGCTTAAGCAAGGATTAGTTGGCAGATTAAAGACAGCTCGCAGTCTAATTAAAAAAAATTACATTAAGATAGTTTAAGGAGCTGATTTTTCAATGAAGAAAGATTGGGGCGGAAAGTGTAAAAGAACCAAAGTTTTGGGGAGTGAAATGGGAATTTTCGCTTTTTCTTCGTCTTCTTCCTCAGCTCAAACTAGGGTTTAAACCAAGACATGTTGACCTTGTCTACTCTGGTCAACGGGCTCTGCATTCTGGGGAAGCTTTCTAGAGCTGTACAGTTGGTTGATGCTATGGAAGACCCAATGCAAGATTATGTATTTTGAATAGCTTGAAAAGGGCTTCATTCCAAAGGTAACAACGTGCAACATGCAGGCTCCGGGGGATGTTTTCAAGGAGATGCAAGGTTCTATTCGCCTTTGGAACGTTCAAACCTATGCTATCCTCTTGGACAGATATCGTAAAGACGATCGTCTCAACAGGATCGAGGGGTCAGTCCCGGCATTGCGATCTACAATGTCCTCATAATATAAATGGAATGTGCAATATCAGGAAACTTGAAAATGCCGAGAGACTCTTTAGAACTATGCTCGGCAAAGGATGTTAGCCTAATGTTGCGACGTTTGCCACGCTCATAAATGGATTATGTAAGGAACGGTATGTAATGAGGCCTGAAAGTTGCTCCACGAAATGCGACAAAACGGATGTTCCCTGACTGTTACCGCTTTGAACATTTTAATCCAGGCTTCTCTTAAGAATAATGAAGAGTTGGCCGCTCTTTAGTTTCTTCATAAATTACGTGGTAGTGGCTTTACTGTAGATTTATCGAATCGATACGAACAACCTAACATTTATGAAATAGATTCTATATATTCCTTTCTCTACTTTGCGAGGTGCTCGTATATAACACGTTTAAGTTGCTTGTTTGTTGATTTAAAAGTGTTGATTATTGCAAAATTTATCTAATATCAATATATTCGCCGTCGAGGAAATGCGAAATTTGTGATTAAAAAGATCATTGGCCTGAATGTTGCTTCTGCAAGAAGAAAGCTGCTACACGGTATGAAAGCGAATTTGATTAGGTTCTGCTGAAGGCAATCTCTGCGCTGCTTGCCAGTTTCGGGTTAGAACATCTCGCTACCAGTTGTCTGCAGATGTCTAGAGTTGCCAGTTTCTGATCACCAACGCCTGTTTCTGTCTGAAGAACAGTTTACATTATTTGCAGAAAAACACTTGAAGCTCATCGTTTCTTTTAGTCCAAAGGTCACAAACATGTTTTGACATCAACCCAACAAAGCACCAGTCGCTCGTGAAGTATACACTGTTGTACTTAGAATTTTGATGGCCGGACAAAGAGATGCTGTATTAGTCCCGGAACATTGGCTAACACGTTTAAATTGATGAAATCATTGGGAATCTGGGATGATTGAGGATTTTGAAGTACCAGAGGAAGGAAAGGAACTCTGCCGAAGAATGGAAGGCTCCATACAACCTGAAGGAGGCCTCAGGTCGCAACCATTCACTTAGTCGAGCTTTGACGGGCAACATATAGCTGCAGATTGTTCCACCATGACGGACACCACAGTCCTGAGGATCAATTTTCAGGTTACCAGGTTCACCCCAAAACAATAAGTTTAGTACATCTTTCCAGCCGGAAAAAAAAAAAACCCTATTTCCCTCTTTTTTTTCTTTTATAACATGTATGTTGCATGGTCACAAAATTCATGCGTGTTAGAATGCGTAAAAGGAAAAGGGTTAGTACAACGTAAGATTAGGACCAGAATTCTTAACAAACTCACTGAAAATGTAAAGCTTTTTTCTCTGTCTTCCTTCTTCATCATATAAGCAGGAGCTTTGGAGCAGAAACTTGATCTCAAGCGAAAATGAAGAGCAGAATTTTGATCGTTCTCTTGTGAAACTTGAACAGTCCGGTTTGCGAAAGCAATGGAGGATGCGGTGCGTTCGGCTTCACTGGAAGATCATGAAGACCCTTCACCAGATGTTTCAGCTGCTACTAAAGCCGGAGGGTGGAACTCCATTAAGTACATCCTCGGTAATCACGTATTTCAGCCCCGAATATCTGACCAGAAGTGGTGTCTGATCTGTAGAGTTCAGCTACCTTATTACACGTTCCCTCTGTTTGCAGGCAACGAGTCATTCGAGAAGCTGGCATCAATGAGCTTGATAGCCAACATAACCGTGTACCTCAACGCAAAGCACAATATGGGCGCTGTTGTGTTGGTCAATGTTGTCAACATATGGTCCGGTTCCTTGAACTTTGCTTCCCTTGGTGGCGCTTTCATCTCCGACACATATCTTGGCCGGTTCCTGACCCTCCTCTTTGGCACCATGGCGTCTCTTCTGGTATAATTCTGTCATTTCGCCTTCTGTGATAGTTTCTACGTGGATAATCCTAATCGCGAATAACTGAAAGTTTCAGGACACCAGGGTATGGCCACCATGACACTGACTGCAGGCCTCACTCCGTTACGACCGCTGCAGTGCAATGGCCAAGTTGTCTGCACTCGGCCTCGGCAATGGCAGCTCGGAATCCTCTTTGCAGGCCTTGGGCTCCTAGCCCTCGGGGCATGAGGGATCAGGCCTTGCAACATAGCATTTGGTGCCGACCAATTCGACACTACTACCGCCAAGGGCCGGGCGCAGCTTGAGCGCTTCTTCAACTGGTGGTACTTCTCATTCACTGTGGCCCTGCTGGTCGCCCTCACCAGCGTGGTCTATATCTAGACGAGTGTGAGTTGGGTCCTGGGGTCTGCAATCCCAACCCTCTGCCTTTGCCTATCGCTCTCCATCTTTTTGCTGGGTCGCAAGACTTATATATGCAAGAAGCCGCAAGGAAGTGTATTCTCGGACATAACAAGGGTACTCACTGCTGCAACCTTAAAGCACCGGCAGAAGCTCGGGTCCGGCTGCGAGGACCGCTTCTATGACCCTCCACTCAACGAGCCATGCCCTCCCAGCGCAAAGCTTGGTCAGAGCAATCGGTTCCGGTTCCTCGACAAGGCAGCTCTGGTAGTAGAACTGAGTGAACTTGATGCCCAAGGCAAGGCCAAGAGCAGTTGGAGACTATGCAGTGTCCAGCAAGTTGAGTGGCTCAAATGCTTGCTTCGGATCATCCCCGTGTGGGTCTCAGGAATTGGGTGCTTCATAGCAATGGACCAGCAGACCACGTTTGGTATCCTCCAGGCAATTCAGATGGACAAGTCAATTGGTCCGCACTTCTCAATCCCTTCCGGGTGGATGACTATGACTTTGATGCTGGCCCTATCGATATGGATCTTCATCTATGAGCAAGTTTACATCCCTCAGGCTCGGAAAATAGCTGGCAAAGAGAAAATATTAATGATGAAGCAGAGGATCAAAACGGGAATCATAATGTCAATCTTGTGCATGTTAGTTGCAGGAATAGTAGAAAAATCACGCCGAGACTCGGCCCTCGGGAATGGGTCCTTCGCCTCTCCAATCACCGACTTCTTACTCCTGCCTCAGTTCATTCTGTCGGGAATGGTCGAAGCTTTCGCTGCAGTGCAATTATGGAATTCCTCACGACACAGATGCCGGAGAGCATGAGGACTGTTGCCGGGCCATCTTCTTTCTCAGTCTATCGATTGCTAGTTATATTGGGTCATTTCTTGTTAACATGATCCATAGTGTAACAGGTAAGAACAGGAACTCGCCCTGGCTAGGTGGCCACGACCTTAACAAGAACAGGCTCGAGCGCTACGACTACATCATCGCCGCAATCAGTGCAATAAATTTAGTGTACTTCACTTTCTTCGCTAGCCACCACATTGAACTGAGCAGTCCGAGCAGAAATACAGGAGAGGTGCAGCTACTGGACTCAATTTCTTGCCACTCAAGAAATCTTTCCGTGCGTAAACTAGATGACGTGGAGAGGACCTAAATCCATTTTCTTTGTAACGCATCATGTCATCCTAGTAAATAAATTCTCTTTCGAGTGTACTTTCCACAACAGCTCGTAAAAACCTCTGCAAAGTTACTTGTGCATTCAAATTACGAATCCTCAGCGGATACCGAGCAGATACCGGGACCTGAGATCCGCTAGGCCTCTAGAGTGTAAATTCCCAGCGACCGTCCACCAACCACCTAAACATGAGCAATAGAAGAAGCCCCGCCCAAATTGAACTAAATTCCAAATAATGCCTGGGAAGTGTTGTTGGTTGGGCCAATCAGATCACTTAAATGTGCACAATATGTTTGTCTGAATAGGAGCTTTCCACCAAAAAAATATCTCCTTTCGAAATTGACGCTCCATTTGATTTCGCAGTTAAAATCACAATAATTTTAACTTTAACTCGACACATTACATAATCATTTGTCATTTTCCATAATCAAAATCAAAATTACTTTAACTCCGAAACAAAACGCACCATAATAATTCCACAATAATGTTTCCCAAAATCTATTTCCCAAAGTACACTTATGTTATTTTCTTAATTATTCTTCCAGTCCATTAAACTTTTGATATGTTTCATTTAAATCCCTCTTGAAATAAGGTCTTCTATCTATTTATTAGCATGGATGAATTATTTACAAGTTTGTCATTATACATACTCTTAAATTATATAACCATGAATCGAAATTTAAATTCTATGAAAAAAATATTAGAGCTTAAGCTTTGCGCTAATATTTAAATTTTAATCATATATGAAAAATATTTAATATTTTACTTATGAAATATTTAAAATATATTTAATAACAACCAACATATATGTTATTAGCTTAATTTCCATGCTAAGAGCCTTTCGTTAGTTTGATGAGTTGCTTGTTGGGAATCTTCTATATAAGAATTTTAGGCATATGCTTAACCTTGATCGATCGTCATTGACTTCCCATCATCATTAAAGTAAAATAAAAATTACATGTCATTGAATCATCTATAGGTACATATAATATACATTAAATATGCATTAAATGTATCAATTTAAATATTTAATATTATTTTCTATAAGGATTCATAAATTTTCTTTTAAATTTTTATAGAATACTTCGTATAAGGTTCTTGTGACTTTTCTACCTTGAATGATATACCTTTTCATAATATAAGTTCATGCTTTGAAAAATTTTAGAGAGAAATTGTATGTAGGTTTTATACTTTTATTTTAGAATCGCTACATTTCACATCAATAATGTACTAATGAAGAATTTCTGGTGCATTAAAATTTTATTTATTTATTTTTTTAGTTCACATTGTAGAAAAATTTAAGACGTTAGCAATTTCATTATAATCATCGAGGCTTGAATTTCCAAAAAAAAGTCAAAATTATATAATGTAAACATTGATGGAAGAAGTTAAATCCAAAAATGCTCATTATGTATATCCATCTACTATCTAATCTAAATGAAAAATGGATAAATTTATTTTCATATATTTTATATGTATCTTTTGTACGGATGAAAATCATTTGCTTAAAATCTAATAATTTTTGTCCATAAAATTTTAAGTTTGGGTCATGGTAATGAATTTAAGAATAAGTTTAATGACAATCTAACAAATAATTCATTTATGCTAATAAATAAGAGAGTTTATTTCAAAGGGATTTAAATGAAACAATTTAAAAAGTTAAGGGAATGGAATAATAATTGAGAAAATAATGTAAGTCTACTTTGAGAAATAGATTTTAGGGAAGTCTATTGTGGGTATTTAGTATCGAAAAGAAGACTGCTTTGGTCTAATTCTCCTTCATGAGATGGCCAATGATGGCCTGAGAAGACTTTATATTCTCTATGTGGAAGCAGAAAATTAGGTGGGGATTCCTGTTATTTTCTTCCCCGTCTTACCGGGGTCGATAACGACCCGAGACCTAACCGCGTTAATTTTCTTCATGCATTCCTTTCTTCTCTTAGAACAACTTAAAGAAAAGAAAAAAACGAACGGCTTTTGATTCTAGAAGAAAGGGCATGTAAGTCGGAATTCAAGCCTAATCCTACATTTAGCTGTAATCCCGTTACTTACTTCGATCGGTTCTAACACTGCATAGTTCTCAGGTTCAACTCGTTGGTACCGTTCATGGTTTGTGCTCCTCGGATCCACCAGACCTGCAGCGTAGAAAAAATCTCCGCCCTGTCGGGGCTGTCATGGTCGGGTCGTCTTTATGGTGTGAACAAAGGCTTTGAATCCCGGGATTGATCGAGAAGGACACTTGGGCTGGCCCGCTGGGTCGTCCTTGACTAGTGGTTGCATCCGATCCGTGGTGCCGAGGGAATTTACCTTTTATCTCATTCAATTAAATTTAAGCAACAGCCCAACCACTTTTGGCTCGGACAGACTCATTACGCCAAACCGCTCGAGTCTTACATTGCCAATCACAGTTCAGAAACTCGGGTGTCCTCGGCAGCCCGCCCGTAGGATTCACGGTTTTCTATGGTTTGATCATTTGAAAGCAGTAAGTAACTACTCACATCTTGTCCTGAACTGAACTGGATGTTTGAACGAATGAGCAGAAGAATCCTTTGTTTTTTATCGTGTTGCCTGCTCCATTTTCATGTTTATCTTAATGTAAGTGGTCTGTCCTTTCGTGGTTTCACTCTAATGGGAGCCACTTGCATGGTGGTGGACTTTAGGTCATGGCTGACGACCCACTGGTACCCACCACCCACCATTAGCAATCACGTGTACAATTTATTACACGAAACCAATTCAATAGATCAGATCCATCACACCGCATGTAAAGTATAAACGTCAGTATAAGTGCACCTTTTGTGATTGGTTCTATACCTCCGTATTATACTAACAAATAATTTTCCGTGTGAAAAAGACACAATTAGTTAGTGTAGGTTGACTCAGGCGGGTTGGTTTACTACCACAATTATTTTCCCAGAGAGAGCAGCCTCTGGAAAAAGGGCAGAGGCTCAGGCAGTCAGTCTGGTGGAAGAGAATCTAGAGAAAGAGAAGCTGCGGATAAGAAAGAGAAGCCATGGGAAAGGAAGAGCTGAAGGAGAAGAAGAAGGTGACTGATGATGCAGCAGCTGAAACTAATGGGACAGAGATCAATGGCAGAGCAATGGGGGTGTTGCTTCTGCTGCAGATGAGCCTAAGCCCAACTACAGAGGATGGAGAGCCATGCCCTTCATCATCGGTCAGTACAAATACCCGTATTCCATTTCCGGATCAAATCTGCCGCAATCCCAGCTTCTCCCCCGTCTTCTGCTCTCGGCGTACTGTATTCTACGGCGTTGTTCGGTTTCTGGATTTTCATTACATGACAGTTTCTTGTCTTCAATTTTGTTTTTTTCTCACTTTTCTGTAATTTTCAGGGAATGAGACATTTGAGAAGCTCGGAGCGATCGGGACATTAGCGAACCTGTTGATCTACCTGACCAAGGTGTTCAACCTGAAGAGCATTACGGCAGCAAACATCCTTAACATCTTCAACGGCACCACGAACTTCGCCACCTTGCTTGGAGCCTTCCTCTGCGACACCTACTTCGGCCGCTTCAAGACGCTCGCCTTCTGTACTATCGCATCTTACATGGTAAGTACGAGTATTTTCACGAGGAATTCTTGCTCTTGATATCGAATGTTAAAAGCATTGCTGTACGCTGCAACAGAAGACAACATAAACGGACTCTAATTTTACATGATGTCGTCTGCTTCCGTTGTTCGTTTTTTGGCAAAAGGGGCTGCAAGCAATACAGTTGACGGCGGCGATCAAGAGCCTTCATCCTCCTCACTGTGGAAATAGCAGCACTTGCGTCGGCCCCACGAAAGGTCAAATGGCTTTCCTGATAATGGGGTTTGGTATGTTGATCACTGGAGCTGCCGGTATTCGACCGTGCAACTTAGCCTTTGGCGCCGATCAGTTCAATCCTGAGACGGAGTCAGGAAAGAGAGGGATCAATAGCTTCTTCAACTGGTATTTCTTCACCTTCACTTTCGCACAAATGGTTTCCCTCACGCTGATCGTCTACATCCAGTCAAATGTGAGCTGGGCCATTGGGCTGGCTATCCCTGCCATCCTCATGCTTGTATCATGTGCAATCTTCTTCTCGGGTTCGAAGATTTATGTCCGTGTGAAAGCCACGGGAAGTCCCATGACGAGTGTTGTGCAAGTGATCGTAGCTGCCATCAGGAAGGCCCGGCTGACACGACACGAGCAATCGTGGCAATCTCTTTATAGTTACATACCGGCAAAGTCAATAAACTCGAAACTTCCCTATACAGATCAGTTCAGGTACTATCAACTGATTCAACTTGATTTTTCTGATTTTCTGGTTTTGAAAAACAATTAACATAGAGAACTGAACATGTAGAATTGCATACACGACGTGATCAATTGCAAAAAAGATCTTCTGCAATGCAATCTAACATGTTATGTTTCCGTGGGAGAAAATAATGAAAAACTGGATTATGTTCATGCTGTCAGATTCCTCGATAAAGCGGCGATCGTGACCCCACAAGATCAGATAAATGTAGAAGGGTCACCTGTCAACCCGTGGCGGCTGTGCAGCATGCAACAAGTCGAAGAAGTGAAATGCCTCATGAGAGTAATTCCTATATGGGCATCGGCAATGATTTACTACATAGCAATAGTTCAGCAAAACACCTACGCAATCTTCCAGGCGACCCAAGCCAATAGGCGGCTCGGGACCACAAACTTCAAGATCCCAGCAGCATCCTACGTTGTCTTCCTGATGCTGAGCCTCACAATTTTCATACCCATCTATGATCGCGTCCTTGTGCCATTTCTCCGAAGGCTGACCGGCAAGGAAGGTGGGATCACGGTTCTCCAGAGGATGGGGATTGGGTTATCCTTAGCTATACTCACAATGCTGGTCTCAGGCTTTGTGGAATCCCGACGGAGACATATTGCCCTTACAAGACCGACACTCGGGATGGAACCGAGAAGGGGCGAGATCTCTTCCATGTCGGCGTTGTGGTTGGTCCCGCAGTTCGCACTCGCTGGCTTAACTGAGGCATTTGCCAATATTGGGCAGGTCGAGTTTTACTACAAGCAGTTCCCCGAGAACATGAGGAGCATCGCCGGGTCGCTGTACTACTGCGGGATGGCGGGCGCAAACTACCTGAGCAGCCTCCTGATAACGATCGTCCACAACAAGACTGGAAACGGTAAAGGCGGGAATTGGCTGCAGGAAGATCTCAACAAGGGCAAGCTGGACTACTACTACTATCTCATTGCTGCAATTGGCATGGTGAACTTAGGGTACTTCCTGGTGTGTGCTAGGTGGTATCAGTACAAGGTAACAGCAGAGGTTAAAGATGACTCCGAGACGGAGCAACCCGGAAAATGCATGACTCCATAGTGAAGTTAGATCAGGCAGCCATTATTGGATAGCGTTAAATAGTCATAGGTTATGGAACTATAGAGATCGACTCTATATAACATATATCAATGCAAGGAGAGTAATAGAAATAACATTTTCTGCGCTTATCAACGAGAAAACTATAAGATGAACTCTGTAACTAAAAACAGCAGAAAGGCTCGAAAGAACTATGAAATTGCTGCCCGGTTGACATAGGTCCAGCGATCTTTACACTCATTCTCCCACTGTGACATAGACACTTCCAGTTACGAAGAAACACTACATAAAGCAATCTTACGATAATTTTTGGAGGAAACTTATCTGCATCAGTAAGCCAAAAGCTTATGATGGATTGGGTAATCAACCTTGGCCCGATATAGGCTGAGCTATGTCTGGCTTAAGACTTCAAAGGGCAGATACAGATTTCGTGTAGATGGTTTAGTTTAGCCAGATATCGCCTCGCTGTTCAACCTTTCAGGCTGTCCCGAGAGTATAAATTTCCAATACCATCACCTCAGTCGGGGTCTCGTCTAATCCACAATCTCCTCCATCAACATTTCGATGCTGTTCCCTACACAGGCCAAAACAGGAGTCTTATGCGCATGAGAATCAAATCTGAAAGGACCAGTTTTCTGGTTCCGTTCTCAGCCAGCTCAGTCCGTGTTCATATCCGACCTTTTTTGCCCAGATGGGGTAGACATGTATCCTGGTAAGGCCCGTGGCAAAAAGCTAAGCTGAAAGCATAGACCTCGTTTCAGTTCGATTCCTGCAGTATCCAGCATATGATCCTGTCTTGAAGACCAAAACATAAACAACACTCTTCACCTTGTCTAGATAAATCTCAGTATAGTTGGAATCACCAATGATCGAAAAGGGAGGGCCAAGATAGCATCTCCATTTTCCATTAGCCAATTCATCAATTGCAAATATGCGGGACTCATGGGGGCTAATGAACAAATATTAGGATCTAATTTTCTTTGGTCAGATGAACACCTTCAACGTCAAACATAGCCAACTGACAGAGACACAAACCAAACCCACGAACCAGTGTGCGGACTGCTCTAAGCTTAGCCGTGGATTCATCGCTGAGCTGATTGCAAAATTAGCAGCCAAATTTCCTCAGAAAGTTAAGCCGTGGCTTGCGGGTGTGATGCAAATAAGTGGCATGGCATCGGCTAAACTGAAGTATAATGCTAATCAACTGAAAAGTACATACTTAGGAGATACATAACAAACAATTTATCAAAGAGAGCAGATGAGTTCTTTGACTGCTCGTTGCATTAAAGTCTGCGGAGGAACTTCACCTTTGTGTCATTTGAAACAGTCCAACCACTTTTGACTTCAGAGGAAACATACACCGAAGCTCGATCCTACTTGCTGGAGCTACGGAACACTGTCAATCACAGTTCAGAAACTCCGGTATACCTGGCAGGCCCCCTTCACGGTCCTTTTTTTTTTTTTTTAAATGTTTTGACTAAAAGCAGTAACTGCGCATCATTTCTTGTTATGAAAGTAGTGACGTCGAACGAGTATGGATCATCATGGGAGGGATTTGGGACGGTTAGATCTTTCCCATCCCCAAACCCGTTGGGAATGATCAATTTCAAACCCTTTCCAAACAATCTTCTTCCTCTATTTTTAAAATTTTTTATAAATAAATTTTTTTAATAATTATATTTTGGCCGAATTTTTATAATATTGTAATATTTTTTAATATTTAATACATTTTCATATTTGTAGGACATGGGTATTTTGTTCTTTTTATATGAAGGATAATTTCGTACTTTTGTTTTAATCATCTCTATCTATTCTCTTATATCAAATTTCATAATTATAATTTTCAAATTCACTATTATGTCCAACCAAATAAATAAATTTATATGTAAACATAATTTTATTACATAATAATTCCTATTATCTACTCATTGCATTCCATTCATGACTAATTCCATTACATTGAACCAAAAGTAACATAAATGTACATGTCCTGTCAGTCTTTCACTCCAATGGATTGGAGAACTACTTGCACGGTGGTGGACTAAGACTTTAGCATGGCGGGTTACGGCCCAGTGGTTACTGAAATGCAAACATGTGAAATTTTGAAATGACACGACCGTATAATCTAAAACATTTGGTTGCAAAATATCGTTTGCTGCAATCCAATATGTTCATTTTCCCAGAACATCAGATAATGCTCATCTTGTTAGATTCCTCGATGATGTGGCCATCACGACTCCGGGAGATCAGATAAATGTAGAACGGATTGCCTGTCAACCCGCGACAGCTCTGCAGTGTGCAGCTAGCGAAAAAGTGAAAGACCTCATGAGAATGATTCCTATATGGGTGTCAATGACAATCTACCCCATCGCGATAGTTCAGCAGCAAAAGTATGCAATCTTCCTGGCGACCCATGCAGACAGGCGGCTAGGGAAGAGCTTCAATATCCCACTACGTTGTTTCTAATGATGGGCCTCACGATCTTCATACCCATCTATGACCGCTCATTCCATTCCTCCGGATGCTGACCAGCAAGGAAGGCGGGAAATTCGGGATCACAGTTTCTCCAAACGGGTTCTCCTTCGCCATACTCAAGATGCCCGTCTCGGGGTTCGAGGAATCCTGGCGGTGACATATTGCCCTGACAAGAACGACACTCGGAGTTGAACTGAGAAGGAGAGAGATGTCTTCCATGTCAGCATTGTGGTTGGTTCCCCAGTTTGCACTGGCGGGGCTAACTGAAGGATTCGCCAAGATTGGGCAGGTCGAGTTTACCTACAAGCAGTTCCCTGAGCACATGAGGAGCATTGCTGGGTCTCTGTTCTACCACGGGATTGCAGGAGCGAACTACCTGAGCAGCCTCCTGATAACGATCGTCCACAAGACGACCAGTAACAGTAAAACTGGGAATTGGCTGCCAGAGGATCTCAACATGGACAAGCTGGACCACTACTATCTCGTTGCTGCAATATGTGCAATGAACTAGGGTACTTCCTGGTTTGTGCCAAGTGGTATCCATACAAAGGAATGGCAGAGATTTCAGACGACACCAAGATGAAGCAACTCGGAAAAATTACTGCATAGCGAAGTTACATCCAGTAACCATTGCCGGATAGCCTTAAATAGTTGTAGATTACGAACCTATGGCAATGAAATCTATCTAGGATCTTTGTAAGGTGGGTAATGGACATATAACATGCTCTGGGCCTGAGAAAACTGTATAATCGAGGCACGAACAAACTATGACAGTGCTGCAATGTCAATATACATCCACTCGTTTTCTAGGTTCACATCTCATCTTATCCCAATGACATTTGAGATAGTTGCTCATAATAACTAGCCGTGCAGAAGGTTGCTCACTTTCCTGGCTAAGACCTGAACCAGTTTTCTGGTTCGACTTTCATTCCAGCCTTATTCACGCTCCTTTCTGACCACTTCAACCAGATGGGGGGAAGACATGTAGCCAGTAAAGTTCGTGGCAAAAACCTAAAATGAAGGCATAGACCTGCTTGGTTCCTGCAATAACTACACCACATCATCCTGTCTTGAAGGCCAAACGTGAATGACACACTACCCATTGTCTAAATAGACCACAACGTAGAAAGTTTCTCGATTAGTATCACTAATGCATGAAAAAGACGGGCCAATATAGCACCTAAAGCATTCCATTCACACTCGAGAATTAGCCTTCTTAGTATACTCATCAATTGCAAATCTGCAGCGCACATAGGGGTCAAAAACAGATATAGCTCACTTTCAAATACTTCGTCTGTCAAAGACACGAACCAAAGCCCACAAACAGTGCTCCTGCTGTTCTAAGCAGTGGATTTAGCTGCTGACTGCAAAATTGGGGCTGGCAGCCAAAATTTCCCGAGAAATTTAAGCCAAGGCTTGCAGATATAAATGCAAAATAAGTGGCAGCAGCTAAACTGAAATGTAACACTAATTAACTGAAAAAGTTCGTAATGCAACTCAACACTTGTAACAAAGGCTTATAAGAAAAGCACTTTTGTAACAAAGGCTTATGAAAAAAGAACACTTGAAACGAAGAAAACGAAGAGACACATAATAAATAATTTACCAAAGATAGCCAATGAGTACCTCACCATAGGGTAATTATTGAGTTCACAGGCTGCTCAGAGATAATACAAATGGAATGGCTAAATGCTGTATGATTCAATAAATATTGAGAACGAGCAAACCATCGAGCACGACATATAGAGCAGTTAAAATTGTCAGTACATAGCTGATAGCTCGACATTTATGCAACAACAAAAATAATATTGTTTCCAAGCTTCGAAACTATACGCGAAAAGCAAAATGGACAATTGAATTCGGTAGACATTCTCAAGTCTTAACTACTTTTTGTTAGACCTGTGAAACAATCCGACCCAGACAATTTTCATCGCCACAAGCAGTCCAGATGATGCTGCATCCAATGAGAAAATTAGCAGCATACTGACACCACAGCCGACTTCACCCTAAAAAATTCCTAGTATTCACACTCCTCAATAATTTAAGCATCCCGTATTTACATTCCACATAACAGGAATATCTAACAGGGTTAACGTGTTCACTACTGACTCAAAACTCCATAATGAGATAGTTTATCAAGAAACTCCACCGAGAACCCTTCTTAATTCAGCTTTCTGTTCTGAAGTAAGTCTTGAAGGATACTTCACATCGAACTTGATTTTCAAATTTCCTTTCTTCCCGGGTTCTCTGGAGATAGGCATTCCTTCACCCGGGACAAGCATATCGTCACCAGGTTTGACAATATACGTAAGCGGGATCATGAGATTCCTTCCATCCAACGTTGTGAGTTCGAGGGTCTTACCAGTGAGTGCCTCGAGCAGCGTTATCTCCTTGTCAACCACAAGATCATTACCATCCCTCCTATAAACAGCATGAGGCTTCTCATCTATCACAAAAACAAGATCAGGAGGGATAACACCGGGTTGCTCCTGGTTCCCCTTATCAGGAAAAGTGATCTTCGTCCCCTTCTTCCATCCAGGTTTGACCTCAATGGTTAAAATTTCCTCCACATTACACTGCTTACTGCAAGACCGGAACAATTATCGAGATTGTTTATCAAACTGTTAGACCCAAAAATGAAAATTTAAAAAAAAAAAAAAAAAGGCATGTTCATCCACTAAAGAGTCCAAAACAGCAAGCAAAGCGAATGTCAATAGGCTACATATGATTGCTTTGCTGCTGATTTTCTTCTTCCGGAAATGGCAAATCATTGGAGTCCTTGTCCAAATGAAGAAAGCGCAAAGAATTCAAAGACAATTTATAAACAAGGAACGGCCCCAAATGGCAATTTACCAGAACAATATAAGCTTGAACAGAAGAGAAGCTCATAAAGATTCAAGTTCCAAATACTGCAAAGCCAGCCATTGATCGAATAAAAGGATGTCGTGCAGAATAATCCCCGAGAGTCGAACTATATAGTTCTTCAATGATTCGTGTGATTGTTCTGGCAGCTGAAAATGATAACATTTTTCTACAGAAATGGGCGGAAGACATACCCGAATGTGTCGAAGACCATCCTCGAGATCTTCATCTTCCTCGTGCCTCCCCTGTAAAGCTCCTCCAAGCTGCAAGGCAACACATTTTCCACCGGAGGCCCCTTCCTCATCTCTCCGGTGGCGCCACTGGATGCACTGCTGCTAGCTCCACTATTCGAAGCCCTATAGAAGCCGTCCCTGAACCCTCTACCTCCTCTGGCTCCACCGCTGGTGGATTCCGATCCAAAGAACTCCGCGTAAATATCCTCAGCATCCCTCGGACTGAACCTGAACCCAGCACCATTGTACTGGCTGCTGCCAGCACCGGCGCCGTGGTGTTGCCTGTAGTGCCCCGCGCCGGCTCTGGCATTAGGCTGCGGCGGGAACTGGCCGGACTTGAGGGCCTCCTCGCCGTATAGGTCGTAGATCTGGCGCTTCTGGTGGTCGCTGAGGACGTCGTAGGCCTCGGAGATCTGCTTGAACTTGGCCTCCGCCTCGCTCCGGCGGCTCGTGGGGTTCTTGTCGGGGTGCCATATCATGGCCAGCCGCTTGTACGCCTTCTTGAGGTCGTCCTCGCTCGCATTCCTGTTCACCTTCAGTATGTTGTAGTAATCAACTCCCATCCCGATTCGATTCGATTGGATTTGGATGCTTCAGCTAGGGTTTGATTCCGAGAACTCGCCGGAGAAGAGGCTGCCGGTGACCGTCGGATTTGGCGGTGATTGGGCGCAGAGAGAGAGAAAGGGCGCGCAGAGATGGATAGGAGAGAGCACAGCTTAGGGGGAAATGAGGACAAAGATCGATGAGGGTCCCGCAGGGGTATGACTCGGATTACTTAGGCAGAACGTGCGGGCCAAAAACCAGTAGGCGGGTTCGGGTCTGATTTGACCGTTTCCTGATCCGATTCTCTTGACTCCGGATCTGCTGGTGGGCCCCAGTCAGCAGCCTTCGTGATTGATGGACCACATACGACTCTTTTTTTTCCTTTAAAATATTATTTTTCATGACACAATACAAACATAGAGCGTTTCGCTAACATCTCCGTATCACCGCGACAGTTTAGTGCTTTCAGCGTTTAGTATTGCAATTGAAGTACTTAAACCCCGTTTGGATTGAGAGTTAGTTGATTTTAACTTTAATTTTAACTTTAACTCAACACACTACACAACAAAAATACACATTTCTCAATTCAAAAATTTTAACTTTAACTTTAACTCAACACACTACACAATAAAAACACACGTTTCCCAAGTCGAATTTATAATCACATCTCATTTGTCCTTTTTCACAATCAAAATCAAAATCAAAATCAAAGTAACTTTAACTCTGAATCCAAACGGCCCCTTAGTATTTTTAGTAATTGTGATTAGTCTAAGTATTTTTTACTTTAATTTAAATATTTAGTATTATGATGGGATAATCACACTAAAAATCATGAACTTACACTATTTTCTCAAGTTTAGCATCAACTCTTAGAGTGCGTTTGGATTTTGATTTGAATTGAGTTGAGCTTTGGTTTTAATTAGTCTGTAATGATTGTATTGTTGAATTATGAGAAAATGTGTAAAAAAAGTAATGAATAACTGAGAAAAGTAATGATTGTGTTGTTGAATTGTGAAAAAATAATAAATAGTTGAGAGGATTTAATATTAAAAATTAAATTGAATGACTAAAAAAAATTTAAAATAAAAATAAATAATGATTGTGTTGTTGAATTAAAGACAAGTGGAGTTGAACTGGGTTGAAAATTTTTTAAAAAACAAACACACCTAATGGACGTTACCCATGTTAGACCAAATATATCATCCATCTTCAATTCCGTGACGGTTCTTGACGAGGCAACAAACGGCTGCCAACATGGCCTAATGATTTTTAAGCTCCAATAAAACAACAACAATGGACCTTATTCACCCGATCAATTTTTGAAAAAAATCCATACTTTTTTTTAATGAAATATTGGCCCAAACATTTTGAAAAAAACGGGATGAAGGGGGTCGGCTGAAGGCTTCCCGCCAGCCTCGACCCCCGAGACAAAGTGGCCTGAGTTCGATTACCTTGCTGGAGGGGTTGAGGGCCGGCGGGGAGCCCCCAACTGAGTCGGGGCCCCTTTCCCCTCTTTCCCTATTTTTCGTACAGAAAACAAGGGAAGGGGGAGGGGGCCGACCCGTCCAAGGGCTCCCCCGTCAACCCTCGACCTCTCCGGCGAGGTGGTCGAACTTGGGCCATGTTGGTTAGCGGGGAGCCTTCAGTCGGGTCGGGCCCCCGTTCTTCACCTCCGGTTTTTCTAAAAAGCTTGAGAAATTTGAAAGTTGATGCTAAATTTGGAAAAATAGTGTAAGTTGATAATTTTTTGTGTGATTGTTCCTATTACGATTGAAATGTTTACTATTTTGTATAATTTATCACAAATAGTAAAAATACTAAACACTTTAATTAAAAATATTAAACATTTGAGTTAAAATACTAAATATGCACCGTGATACGAAATTATATTAGAATTTTTCCTTAGATAAATTGTCTATCTATACTTATATATCGATATCCTTGTATATTATATTTAAGGAAGAAAAGGAAGAAGTCTATGTTGTAACGAATTTTCTAAGGTTAATCATATTGTCTAATCGAAAAATCTCTCTTTGTGCGCAAAAACATTTTTCACTATCTCTTCTTCAACCGCCTCTTCATTAGCCTTCCACAAATATCCACGAATTGAGTTTGCGTCAAATACAAAAGCATTTGCGCACATGCACGATTAGCATACATTGACTCCACAATTAGCTTTAAGCTGACACTTTTTTTATTACATAATTTTGATAATTGATATGACTTTCTAAGGATATAATTTGTCAAGGATTTTCTCTTTTTTCTTTCAATTAGATTAGTTTTGCGTCTGTCCAAATCCTAATGAAAGTCAAATGAGCATGTAGATTTTCAGTCAAAAACTACCCATAAAAATCCCAAAAAAAGCTGAACTTGTGACCTCTCATTGCGTTAAAACAAGAATTTGCTTTTACCGTTCAAATGGGAAGGTGGATCTAATACTAAGAAATAAAGCATACATTAAAAGAAAGTAAAAACGTATCTGACATTCCACCAAAAATAAATAAAATGTAACCAGCTGCCCACATATTCGTATGGTAATAAAAATGTTTCATGTTAAATATTTGATAGAATTATCAATGCCCATTTCCGAATTATAATCTTGCTGAACTCAGCTTAACTTTATTTTCTCCTCAATTCAACAACATAATCATTACTTTTTTATGTTTTTTTCGAATTTAATAATAAATTCTCTCATACACTTTTTACAATCCCTTTTTTAATAATAAATTATTCATCTATTTCACATCTATATACATATCAATTTTTTAATAATAAATTTCTCATCTATTTTCATATATATATATATATATACATACATATATAATCTTATATATAAATATATTTATCAACATTTGCAATCATTATACAAAATTAAGTTGAATTTGATCATTATCCAACTAAAAAACCAGATGCAGACTTAGGATTTTTATTTAATTATACTAAGTCATAATCTCCTTTGCAACCGAAAAAAAAAATGTAAAGTTGTTTTTCTCTAAGCAAACACAATGAGCTTAATATTAGTACTTCTCTAATCCCTTTGTGTAACCATCTTCTCCAGTGGGTCCATCACTCAAAATCTCTACTCTCTTATACTTTAACTAGAACTGTGAGTTATTAGTGATTACAGATGTTTGAATTATCAAGAGTTATTACTCTTGATGATACCAAATTATGTCTTAGGATCAACGCCAATTCTGAATATGTGAAGAATTTCTGATGACTACTCAAATTGATCTATCAACTCATAATTCATAAGAAGATACTTTTGCCAGCTATAGTATTAAGAGTTGCATTACGTCTCGTTAGAGGCACACCTAAGTTAGGCGCAAAATCACAAAAATATGCGACTCTTATTTGCTTATTTAAAATCATATAGGAATCGATATTCAACCATTTTACTTTTGGAGAAATTTTTATTTTTCCTATAAAATTTTCTAAAAAGTCGATAACTATAAAAAATATGTTTACTTATATTGAAATGACAAAATTTTATAGGAAAATTTTCTTTTCCACTATTCAAATTTGTACATGAATCAGAAAAGTATTTTTTTTAGTTCTCCATTTTTTTATTAGCTAATTGTTTCCATTTCTATCTTCTAATTTATACTTTTTTTTTTGCTTTTCTACTAATAAATTGAATTCAAAATTTCCACGAATGATGATCAACTTGAAGTAAAGAATTTTCTAACTTGATATTAGTATATAATTTCTAACAAAGACATAAATTAAGAAAAGTAGAGATGAAAATAAAGTTAATTTTCTAAAAGTAAACATGTCATAAAATTGGCAAAAAAAAACATGAATTTATGAGACTAATGAACATTTATGTTACTACCGCTAATTAATCTTTTTTGCAACATAATAAAAAAAAGTATATTCAGGTACTTAATACTAATTTATAATAAATAAATAGATTGATCAAGTACTTAATAAAAAAAGAATGAACATGCAAAAACAAAAGCAAGGGGAGAGAGGATTGGAGAAAGGAGAGAAGAAATGGGGGAAGTGAGGGAGTAAAAGAGTAAGAATGAGAGGTTGGTGGGTAATTTTTATTATTAATTTTATTTTTTTGGGCGAATGTTAATTTTTATTGTTTTAATATTAAATCAATGACTATTATTAATTAAAGTATAATTAATCAAAGAGGTATATTCTTCATCAAAGAGGATGTACTAGTTGTTTTAAACGATTCGGCGTTTATTCCTTTTAATAAGGTCTCGGATTCAACCCATGTCGGGAGAGTTTTACTCTCACAGTGGGCCGATCCAACTCAAATTGAATTAAGCGAAACCTATTAAATTTCTACATACTAGGGTAAAAAAAGAGAAATACAGCGCAGTAACGCATGTTCTCACTTGTAGCAATTGTGCATATATGTAAAGTAGTTATGGTTGCTCTTATTTTCCTATACTTCGCATGATGCGGTCTGACTCTTTGTTTAAATCCACACATTCTTCTCAATTGCGATGCATCTTTACTAATAATATATATATATATATATATATATATGTATGTCCGGATCACCGAGATCTTAACTAACTAATTTACTTCATCTTGGGTTAGTAACAAAAGGTAACATTGGATATGCACACACTGTAATTTCTTATGTTTGGAGCAATTTTGAAAAGAAAAACGGATACTATATAAAAAAGAACATAAATGCATTTGTCGGGGTAATTATTTATTTTTTAACATTAATCCCTCATTCCTAATCTCTCAAACCTCAGCAGCCGTAGTTGGTGGAAGAGCCAATCTCTCTCTCTCTCTGCGCTTTCAGTCTCCGATAACTTCTACTCTCATTCTCCACTCGCTCGCTCTCACTCTCTCCCTCGGTGAGATTCCGTCGCCGATCCACCTCCTTCTCGACTTCCGGCGGCGGATTTGGGAGTCACTTCCGTATCTACATGACTTCGAGCGTCGAGGACGCAATTGATGGGGCATAAGAAGCGGAACGCTGCTCCTCGCTCCAAGCAGACTCCAGTACCGGCTCCGGCGGCATCTCCCGCTGCCGATGGCCCCGCCCAAACCGAGCCTGAGCCTAAGCCTAGTTCTTCTCCAATCGTGGCCAAGGCCGATGCATTGGCCGAATCGGACAGCTCGTCCTTCTCCTCCGTCAAGCTCGAGTGCGAGCGAGCCCTTACTGCGCTCCGGCGGGGGAACCACACCAAGGCCCTGAGGTTGATGAAGGAGTCGTGCTCCCGGTACGAGAACTCTCCTCACGCAGCTCTTGTCCACCGCGTCCAGGGCACCATATGCATCAAAGTTGCCTCCATCATCGACGATCTCAATGCTAAGCAGCGGCACTTGAAGAATGCGCTGGAATCTGCTCGGAGAGCCGTGCAGCTGTCCCCGAACTCAGTCGAGTTCGCTCATTTCTATTCAAATTTGCTCTTTGAGGCGGCGAACGATGCCAAGGAGTATGAGGAAGTGGTGGCGGAGTGCGAGCGAGCTCTGGCCATCGAGAATCCTGTTGATCCTGGCAAGGAGAGCTTGCACGAGGAGAACCAGCAGAAGATAATGACGGCGGAGGCGAGGATCAATCACGTGCAAGGTGAGCTCCGGAATCTAATTCAGAAGTCTAATTTCGCTTCAATTTCGAGTTGGATGAAGAATTTAGGCGGAGATGAGAAGTTTCGGGTGATTCCAATCAGGCGAGCCACGGAAGATCCGATGGAGCTTAGGTTAGTTCAAACCAGGAGGCCCAATGAGATTAAGAAGGCGCCTAAGACACCAGAGGAGCGTAGGAAGGAGATTGAAGTGAGGGTCGCGGCTGCAAGGCTCTTGCAGCAGCAGAAGTCTGAGGTGGCTGGGTCACCAAATGAAGGTGGTGATAAGGGGTTAGATTCATCAGGCAATGGGCTGAGAGGATCCGGTGATAGGCGGAAACATGGGAAGAAGAACATGACCCCAGCGGAGAAGAAGGACTTGGTAGTACGGTCTTTCTGGAGTTCACTAAGCATTGAGAAAAAGAAACAGTGGCTTAGCATTAGGGTTCCTGATCTCATTGCACATTTTGGGTTTTTAAAGGAGGTTTTGGCTAATGAGGTGATTTCCGAGGCTGTGGAGCATGCAGACGCTAATAAAACATGGAGCTTCTGGGTGTGTAGCAGGTGCGATGAGAAATTTTCTGACGTGGAATCTCATGTACAGCATGTTATGCGGGGGCATTTCGGCAACGTCTTGCCGAATTTAGAGACGATTTTGCCGCAGGGTATAGACGATGAGTGGGTCGAAATGATCCATAACTGTAGCTGGAAACCCTTAGATGTTTCGGCTGCGTTGGAAATGCTTGGGAATCAGCAGAAATGCTGGGGTTCTGATTCAGCTGGAGATTTTTCCTCGGGGCAGAAAACTGAGGAATGTGAAGATTCCTTTAGGGATGCTTGGGATTCTTATCCGGAGAAGGATGCTGCTGGTGATAGTTTCAGTGGTGGTATCACTATTGCAGAAAGTACTGACCTTGACAGAAACACCGGCTCAGATAATAGCGGGCATAGTGAGAATCATGCACCTTTGGCATACTCTCCCCCTGATAAGTGGCCTTTATCTGATGACCCTGAGCGGGCAAAGCTTTTGGACAGAATTCATACGTTATTTGAAGCCCTTATTGGACAAAAGTGTATATCCGAGACTCATCTTTGTAAGGTTCTGTCCTTTACCATGGAAGAGCTACAGGGTCTTACCTCTGGCTCACAGCTTCTGAGCCGGGGAGTAAACCATACACCAATTTCCATATGCTTTCTTGGGGCGAGCCAACTTAAGAAAATCCTAAAGTTCTTGCAGGAAGTATCTAATTCGTGTGGCCTGGGTAGATATCCTGAGAAAAATACTAGTCCCACGCATGAAAGAAATATTTCCAACCAAGGTGGGGAAAGTAATGAAAAAGTTATCCTTAATGAGGATGGATCCTGCTTACTTTTGGATGAAACCTTGCTGCCGACTGAAAGCTTTCCCAGTGTCATGTATGAGCCTGCAATTGATGTAGGTGGACGTAATTCCAACAAGGTTGGATCTGATACCGATGCTTTCGTGGCATGGGTATATTCAGGTCCATCCTCTGGAACTGAACAGTTGGAGTCTTGGGTCCGCAAGAGAGAGGAGAAAGCAGAACAGCATTCAGAGATTTTCCAAATGCTTGAGAAGGAACTTTACAGTCTTCAGATTATGTGTGACCGCAAGTCTGAGCTTGTTGGTTATGAGGAAGCATTGCATGTGCTGGAGGGACTCTGTATTGAAGAAGGTAAGAGAAAGGAGAATGGCAGCGAGTTTCCGCAAAGAAGTCATGAGGCTGTTTTAAGAAAGCGGAAGGAAGACCTTATGGGAGATGAAGATGATGACACTTTTAGTAGTAGCAGGTATGAATCAGAGGCAGTAAAGAATGTGTTACGAGAGGCAGGAACCTTGAATGCCAATCAACTTGGAGATGAAGAGGCCTATGGAAGTCTGGCTTCTCACCTACGTGACTTGGAATCTGGCGAATACGATGACGGGAGAGCAAAGGAGTGTGTGCATCAAATGGATGCTTGCATAGAGGTTACAATGCAGAGACAGAAAGAAGAGTCCTCACTGGAGGTTTGCATGTTGTTTTGAGTCTGATTATTGTGGTGGAAGGTTTAAATAATGTTCTGGAATTTATTTCAGGTTTTTCAATTCTTTGGTCCTGCAGATCTGCAAAATTGATGCTCGGATATTGAGAAGTATCGCAACCTTGCAGCAATTGGAATGTAAGATTGATGCAGTTTCCGCACTTGATTATAGGTGGATATTAGTGCCTCTAATCAAATCATACATGAGGGTTGGTATTGAGTTTGTCAATCTTTAGCTTCTCCTTCAACTTTAGGAAGTACTTTTTGCTACCTTTTCATTTCCTGTTTCCTCAGACACGCTTGGAGGATCTGGCTGAGAAAGATGCCATTGAAAAGTCCGACGCTGCTAGGGAAGCGTTTCTTGCAGAACTTGCACTTGATTCCAACAAAGGTGTTAGAGGTGGAAATGATAGTTCGATGAAGCATGGACATGACAAGACAAAGGATAAGAAGAAGCACAAAGAACACAGGAAAACAAAGGACTCAAAGGTTTCAGTTCTTTTTGGTTGGGTGGTTTCTAAGATCTTTCATAAACAGTGACGTCATTCTAATATTTGTTTGCTAACACAGGCTAGTGGAATTAGTGAACAGCATCCGCATTCTCCTGAGAGCAATGAGCCTGAGTATGTTTTCTTTTTGGTGTCACTGTAACTTCAAGCTAGATCACATGGGTGGTAAAATAATGTGCTCATAAACGCTTTCAACTTCTGCTTGATGCAGTTCCTTTACGGTGTCATCTGATGGTGATCATCCAGATTCGGAAATACTTACTTTTATGAATCCCGATGAATTAAAAGAACAAGAAGAGGAGTTAAGGAGGAGGATGGAGCTTGAAGCTGAGGAAAGGAAACTTGAAGAAACTTTAGAGTATCAAAGACGAATTGAGAATGAAGCTAAACAAAGACAGCTTGCTGAGCAACAGAAGAAACACACCCAAGCACAATTGGAAAAGCCAACCGAAGGATTTTCTGACGTTTTGATGGAGCCTCCATCCGATAATCACAAAAAATTAAAACAGTTAAAACTATCTACCCAGGCAAGTTGGCCATTGTCTGTTTTCCTCCTGTTGCATGACAATAATATATCTTTAGCTTTTTCTACCATTTTTTTTTTGTAAAGATAAAAATGGGCACTTATTAAAGACAATGAGAAGATTGAAGCTGTGAGTTTTTCTTCTCTCTCTCTCTCTCTCTGTTTTTTTTGGGTCACAGGATGATGCTGCTGTTCCAAATGGGTCTCTCACTATCCTTGATACACAGAAGACTGGAAGTACTGATCATGCAGAAGTTAAAAGAGGTTGTCCATTGGTTTTTAGACACTTAAAATTTTAGGCTTCAATTCTCAAAAATAAATAAATAAATAAAATTTTAGGCCTCTTGTAAGCTAAAAGGTAGGTTAATTATTTATTCTTTTCCAGGCATACCTGATGGTGGATTTCCACAAGATGGTACCCTTTCTTCTGATAGGCGGACTGGAAGGAGAGGCAGGCGGCAGAAAAGTTCCACCAAATTGTTAGAAGGAAAATTGCAGGCCTCTGGAAAGGAAAATGCTGGAGCTGGGACTCTTGAGGCTTCACCTCATGATGATACTCAGGATAATGGTAATTCCCACCCCACAACAACCACCCCCCCCCCCCCCCCCCCCCCCCCCCCCTCCCCCTTTTTTTTTCAACTTATCTTGTGCTTTGAGCCTTACCTTCTTTTGTTAAATTCTTCAAGCAGCATAGAAGTTATATATACAAAAAGAAGCGTGTGTTGAATTATTTCACACTGATTGGGCAGTTTCTCAGAGCCTACAGAATTCAAGTTCATTCAATTCCTCCACAAAAGCAAAAATCCTGTTATGCGTTCTAATCTTTTTTCAGTGTGATTTAATCCGTGTCTTGAAATTTATGCTCATTGAGCTATTCTCGGGTATTCACCTACCGTAAATATGAGTGGCTGACATGAGCCAGAACCAACTCTATTATCTTATGCAGGCTATGCTTGCAAAATTTGCAGAATTTTAGCACGTTTTAGACTATTAATTTCCACCTGGAGAATGGTTCCTTCCCTCCTGTTCTGTAGAAGTTTACCATGTAGTTATATCTATGATTGTTTTCCAATTTGTGGATGTATTATGATCCTCTTGGCATTTTGTGAAATTAGTCAATTCTCTTTCAGGAGACTATAGCACAAAGACATTGAGGGAATTGCATGCAGAAGAGGATGATGAACAGAGGTTCCAAGCCGATCTCGAAAAAGCTGTGCGACAAAGCCTTGGTAATAGTTTTTGTTACAACAATTGAATAGGCATCGTTTTTTGAGTGTCCTATTGCAATCTATTATTTCATCACTGAACAGAGTCTGTAGGTTCACTATATTGATGAGCATCTTAGACGAAGTAGTTAATATGTAGGTTACATATGGCCTGGGTTATGTTTGACTCAAGTTTTCCTATTCTGGTGCTTTTGTGCACAAAGTTCCCATCCGCTTATCAAATTAATGCATAAACAACAGGTCTGTTATGAGAACCTGTTAGTTCTCCTATGGTGATCTTTCTATGATTACATGCTTGTGCTGTTGTGCATTCCTTGATATGATTGATCTTTGGTCCATATACCATTTGCACTGCCTTGGATCCGCCAAATGATATTTATGTTTTAACCATTATATAGAAAGACTGAGCTTCAGAGTTAATTTGTAACTTTAATCTCGATTATATGGTTAGTATTTGATGAAGTTGTATAGTTATGCATAGAATGAAACTTAGAAGAGGCTTTTTGAATTTATGGATCCAAGTAGTTAAGAATAATATAGGTTACTGGAATATTGAAAAACCCACCAACAAGAAGCATCAGTTGTTTCCAGCAGACAGGTAAAGCTATACTGGCAGACGTATAAAGTCTGTTCATGATCATAAAAGCTGAATACTCATTCTCTATGCCGAAGTTTTTTAGTCTTTATTCATCTAAAAGAAGGAATTTCGTGATTGTGATGGGGATTGCAAGGGTTTGTCGCGGGTTCTTCTGTCTGTTTCACATTGTTGGTGTTTGATGACTGATATAAAAACAAAAGTGCTCGTGGGCAGAGAAGGGTGTAATTCCATAGTTCATGAACCATCGGGAGAGTTTAACTATTGCTACCTCTGTCTCTGGCCATCCTTAAAACTCCTACTTTTGTTCCAGACGCATTTCAGGCACATCAAAAATTGCCATCACCTTCAACTGCAGTACAGAGGACACCTGGGCATGCAAATGACGCAGGTGTTACAACTAGTGAACCTGCAGCTGCAGTGACAGATGGGTCTGATGCTATCGGTGCTGGATTGCAGAATGAAGTTGGTGAATACAATTGCTTTCTAAATGTGATCATACAGGTTTGCATGATAAATCAGATAAATGTCTATTCAAGACCAACTTAATAAAATTGCCTTGCAAATTATGGATTGCTTATTTCCCATTTCTGTTTTGCCATAATAGTCCTTGTGGCATTTAAGACGCTTCCATGATGAGTTCCTGAAGAGGTCAGCATCTAATCATGTCCATGTTGGAGATCCTTGTGTCATCTGTGCTCTATATGAAGTTTTCCATGCTTTGAGCATGGCAACGGCTGATTCTCGAAGAGAAGCAGTTGCTCCTACTTCACTGAGGATAGCTTTGAGTAACCTCTATCCAGACAGTAATTTCTTCCAGAAGGTTGGTTCATGTTTGTCTTTCACTTTACAGCTGTGTCCTCAATGTGCTTGGATGAAGTTCAGGCTCGATTTTCCTTTGAAGAGTGTATAACAGATAATGCTAATCAACAGGGTCAGATGAATGACGCTTCTGAAGTACTGGGGGTGATCTTTGACTGCCTTCACCGGTCCTTCACGCAGCCTTCTAGTGTTTCTGACAACGAATCGGTTGAAAGCAACACTGTAGGTACATGGGATTGTAAATATAGCAAGGCCTGCCTAGTGCATTCCCTTTTTGGGATGGATATTTTCGAGAGGATGGATTGTCATAGTTGCGGGCTGGAGTCAAGACATCTAAAGTATACGTCTTTCTTTCATAACATCAATGCGAGTGCGCTCCGAACAACTAAGGTATCATTTTTCAAATGTCTAGTTCATTTTCGTTCACAAAATGATGAGTTTTGTCCATGCTTTCTGTCTTCTGGTGGCTGCAACTTTTTCCTTCTCCGAATGCAGGTGATGTCTGCAGAAAGCTCCTTTGACGATCTTTTGGATCTTGTTGAGAGGAACCATCAGCTGGCTTGTGATCCAGACAGTGGTGGCTGCGGAAAGCTCAACCACATCCATCACTTTCTCTCTAGCCCACCGCACATTTTCACCACTGGTGACTACATTATATTCTGAGGCTGCTTCATTTCCTCCTCCCACATGCCAAACTTAAGTTGAAATTTTAGTCATGCAATTGTAATCTTTATGTCATCTTGCAGTTCTCGGTTGGCAGAACACTCGGGAAAGTGCCGATGACATCGCAGCAACATTAGCGGCCCTCAGCACTGACATAGATATGAGCGTTCTTTACCGTGGTCTGGATCCTAAGCACATTCACAGCTTGGTTTCTGTGGTGGGTAGATCCTCTAATACATTCATTTACAGTTAATTCTTCACATAATGCGATCTGCTACCTTCAAAACTGTTCTCCCTGTTCCTTCTTCTTTCTGTTGAATTACATACTAGACGATTGACTCCTGTTGCCTGGTATCCTCCTTTCCAACAAACTCTTTAAGTGTAGAGTTGTGAGATGCACTCGTACTATAATATTGCAAAATGGAAACAATATTGGACCAGCGTTTACTACACGTGATTCTGATTTGGCAGTTGTGTTTCATATGTGTTTTCACTCGTCTGCGGAGCACACTGCTGTCATGGGAGAACACTTTCTTCTAACCTTTCTAGCTTTCCTTGTATTTCTTTGCGTCAACCTTCATCAGCTTTCCCTTCTCCTTGACTGTACAGGTTTGCTACTATGGACAACATTATCATTGCTTTGCCTATAGTCACGAACATGACAGGTGGATCATGTATGATGATACAAATGTGAAGGTGAGTTACTACACCCTCTTATGATGCACACTCTTGCTTGCGTTTTCACTGCTTGTTCTATAAAACTTTCAAGTCCTAATGAAACTTTTGCAATTATTCCCTCTTCACACAGGTAATCGGTAGCTGGGCTGATGTTCTTGCTATGTGTGAAAAGGGGCATCTGCAGCCTCAGGTCTTATTTTTCGAAGCTGTGAAATAGATCTCAAATTCTGAGTTATCTGCATTTTCTGATGGTGGTCGAGGCCGTCTCATTCAGTATAGTTCATGTTGAATCATTCTCGACATTTTGATCACTGCTAAGAGGGTGATATTCTCCGTAATTAGCCCATGCCGTGTGGTTCAGACAGGTGGAAGACAATGTTTTTGAAGGAGATTTGGTATAAGTAAGTCACGGGGGATGTAAGAAGTTTTTGGGAAATGTCAAAAGATTTTGAGTTGGAGCTTTTGGGACACTTTGGGACATGAGAAGGGGAGAAATGAACAGTTTGTATTTAGTCAGATGAAGAGATGAGAAGGCTAGTAATCATAAAGCAATATCTTACATACCGTGTTGGCGGAAATCGGTACTGCAAAATGATTCTTTCTTGGATTCTTGAATAAGATCGGGTCTGTCTGGTTGGAGGCAAAGGAGCGGCAGCCACAACAAATTCATCCGCTCTGTGTAGTATGTTTTCCGGAGGTGGCATAACAGCTGTAATAGGCTAAAGTTAAAATTTTTTAGGTTCCGGCAGAAAGGCAACTTTGTTACAAAGAGAGTATTAATTCCCCAATCCCCGGTTTTAAAAAGAAAAGGATTGTGTACAGATCACAAGACTGATCCCCTTTGGAACTACTGACGCTCATCGTACAATTCTTTTGTAAGTCAGGATGTTATACATGGGGAAAGTTGATAATACAAGAGAGAAACTTCTTCCTCACCGCTGTTTCTCCCTTTTCAGTTGCTGTTTCTGTTTCCCGTTCGATTTGTTAATCTCTGATATTAGTCACTGCAGTCCCGTTGCTGATATCCATACTGACCCAATGGTCCCTGGTGGACCGTTGCAGGAGAACACCAGGTATTGTATTATTGTTTGCGTTGGAGCCCGCCTTGATGGCAACTCTATATATTGTCTTCGAGCTGGATGATTTGAAAATCTATTTGATTTGCCACATGACTTGTTGGATTGCCGTGTTGTATTGGTTAAGTTGTTGAGATTGTCGGTATCGATCTTCAGTCTCCTGTATTCTGCTGTTTGTTATCATGGCGAAAATGACCCGATTTACATCTTGAATCAATTTTTATGAGAAATGATTTCAATTATTTCAGTTTGATTCTGTTCGGTTCAATTATGAATGAATTATGTTCCTCGGAACATTGAGGAATTTAACTCGAATAAATTGAATAATCTTATTTAGTGGTTAATTTCAAACGAATTGAACTGTGTAAATCTCATTGATTTTGGTACGGTATCAATTTTAACGTAAATCAAATATATCTTGTATCTATTGGGATTAAAAAAAAAAAAAAACCTTTTGCCTCGGTTGGAATTTTTGATGATATTACTGTTCTGTTCTTTATTCTATGGAATGCCTTGGTCGTGTGTATTTTCCTTTTATGTGAAAGCTCATGCCTGAAAACCAGATACTCTCCAGTTCTAAACTCTTGGATCGGAAGAATCCGATCTTGCACTCTTGAGACGAACACAATATAGTGTCCAGTCGGGTTTAGTTCCGAAGAACAGGCTAGGACTTCTTCCCCTCGCATCCCCCCTTTTGAAACAATCAATGATCAGCATCGACAAGAAGAAGAGCTCTTTTATTGTTGAAAAAAAAAAAAAACCGTTGGATTCCAAGCCACCCGTGGCCCTAAAGAATCGGATTATAAGATCGAAATCTCAAACCAAATATTCCTTAACTGCCCAATTTCTATTTACCTGTCCTCCACCCTTTCTTCCTCGTCTACTGATGCATTTGTTGATTGATGACGCCGAAAGGAGGGCTGAGCCAAGCGTGCGGTGCGTGCAAGTTCCAACGCAGGAAGTGCACCCTTGACTGCCTGCTTGCCCCGTACTTCCCTGCTGACAAACCCGAGGTGTTCAAGAACGTGCACCGGCTCTTCGGTGTGAAAAAGATCGTCAAGACGCTTGAGATAATCAAGGACCCGTTCCAGAGGGCCGAGTTCATGACCTCTATGATCTACCAGGCCAACATGCGTGAGATGTTCCCAGTCCTCGGCTGCTGCCATGTCATCGACCTCTACTACTCCCAGATTAGCCTCCTCGAGGAGGAGCTCCATTCTGTCTACTCCCAGCTCGACTACTACCACTCCCGTCATGACAATCAGGTTCATCTCCAGTTCAATCCAGTGAGCAAATGATTATATCATGCATTTTCCCTTTTCGCCTCAAAATGTCGAATTTGTGTCGCGTAGGTCATGACTACATTGCGTGCCATCACTGTCCCGTCCTGCCTTGATCCCAAGGATACCATTCCAAACCCTTCGTTGTGGATACGAAGTCCACACACAAACAGTGACATTGACCACAAGAAGAACGATGACAGCTTCCCAGCTGTTCATCCCCAGTTTGCGGGCACCACCACAGCCCCGCAGTCACTCATGGCAATGCATCAACAGACCATTCAGGATTACAAGGATATGAAGTCCTCGTCGAAGTCCATAGGCAACGAGCAGTTGTCCGTCCACTCAAAAGGATGTCTCCAAATCAAGGTACAAATGAGTTTTTTCTGCATTTAACAGTGGCACCGTGCTTTATAAGCATCATTCATCGGTTGCATCCGTATTCTGCTACGCCCCCGCTTGTAAACCTAGGAAATCAGTTATATAGGATAATATCAAAGTGCAGGCTCTACAACCTAAGTCCTTGTTATCCCTGCTGCTGCATGTTTCTGTCGTGTTATTCTTGGTTCTGTCTGCGTACCATATTCTCGGTTCTAGGAAGAAACTGTTCTCATTCCAACCGAGATTAAGTTTCGAGTTTGCTTGAAGACCTGTCTCCTGAATAATGCCTAGACCATTTTCTTTACATATGTGCAGTTTGGAATCAACGCTGAAAGACACGATGCAGTTCATGGGGCATGTAGCCGAGAAAGATCTAAAGGGTGCTACCGCATGCTTCAGTCTGACTAGCGTCAAGTGATCCAGAAAGTATACAATTTTGCAGTTCTTCAGTTTCGATTCTCTAACACAGTTAGATTATATTCCTTTGTCTCGTACAGCCGTACGTACTCAGCTTACATATCAGTCTAGCTGAACTTCAAATGTCTTGTCAATTTACAATGAAGGGAGATGGCCATAATATTCCCAATGCAAACTCTGTTTTTTGAACTAAAGTAGCTTTGGTCCCGTCGCACGGGAAATAAGAGCTACTTCACGAAGGATTAGGTGACTGTAACCTCACTTTCTACGAATCACCCAAGTGCTAATGTGGCAAAGCCAGTCGAAGGTAGCTCTTCATCTTCTTGCAAATGTCACAGAGAATGGTTTTAATCCAATATCAACACTACAGAATTTAACTTGCATAAAAACTACTTTTAAAGGGAGAACACCAATCGTATAAACAGTCTCGAGTCTGTCGTGAATACTCATTCGGATTTCCCTCTTCAGCAACAGCAAGTTCCGCATTCAAAAATACGCCTGTACGACAGTACCATGATCAACTGATTTCAACTTCCAGCGTAAAACATTGACGAAGGAACGAGATTCAAACGTCAAGCTGCAAAGCGGCGTGTCTCTGAGCATGTCGCTGCAGATCTGGCAAATAAAGTGATTGAATTATTGTCCTGGATAAAGGTCGCGAGTTTCATCAACTCAGGGTAAAAGTTCCAGAAAAAAAATTTGATACTCGGCATGTTTGGAAAATTTTAATGTACTGGAAAGTAGATTGAGTGCACATGCATTGCATACCAAGCAATTCTCCTAGGCGCATATCTCTCGGCTTATGCAGAGGAAACACACGGCATACATCATAATATGGGCATCGGTAAGTTTTCCATATTACAATTTCCTGTCCTAGAGAGATTCTACCTCGTATCACATTCTTGGAGTTTCCGGGGCTTCAGCACGCCGGAAAAGTGAATTAGAACAGATAATGAGGTGATACGACGTCTAAGAAGGACCAAAATCTCACGTCACATGAACAGATGCATGCCCGAGCATCAGAATAACGAGGCATCGCACGTGCACCTTCTTTGTCCCGTGCGGTCCATGGATCGATCGATCACGGTAAAGAGAACTCGTATGTTATCTGCTTGGGAGTCAAAAATCATCTGTAAAATGAGAAAATAACCGTTGAAAACAAAAAGGCTCCACGTGGCCCCTAAGAATCGGACTATGGCCTCCCATGAACAAACAGAACACTCCCACTTAATTCGGATATACATAAGTTTCCTCCTTCTTCTGCTTCTTCATTTCCTCTTTTACTGAGTCTTTCTTCTTCACTCTCCCTGCAATCCATCCTGAAACCCGGAAAAAACCCGAAAAGGATCGGAATCCATAACCACCTGATCAGCTTCCATTCCATCCTAGTCCTGAACGGTTGGTCGAAATATCATTCTGGTGGAGGATACCTGCATTGATGACGCTGAAAGGGGGGACGAGCCAGGCGTGTGCAGCTTGCAAGTACCAGAGGAGGAAGTGCACGCCGGAGTGCCAGCTCGCGCCGTACTTCCCTGCGGACAAACCCGAGGTGTTCAAGAATGCGCACAAGCTGTTCGGGGTGAAGAACATCCTCAACATCCTAAAGACGCTCCAGGACCCGGCCCAGAAGGTCGAGGCCATGACCTCAATAATCTGCCAGGCCAACATCCGCGAGATGTTCCCGGTCCATGGTTGCTGCCAGGTCATCGACCTATACTGCTCCCAGATCCGCCTCCTTGAGGAGGAGCTCCACGCCACCTACTCCCAGCTTGAATTCTACCGCTCGCAACAACATAACCAGGTTCGACTGAATCCCCTGACCATTCAGTCATTGGTCGAGCGGTTAAAGGAGCGGACAAGAGGCATGGCAATGCCAATGACATGTCTCGAAGTTCGATCAAAGTTTGTCTTCGATTCATTCTGATTTGTGTTTTATGTTTTCTTGTCGGGTCTTAATTCTCTGTTCCGGTGCATCAACACAGGCTCCGACATCAGTTCCGTCTCAGCTAGAGCTCGGGATGGCCCCACCAAACAATGCTAACGCTCTTCAGCTATACCAGCCTACTGCATCTACTCAACCGCCTTACAATAACGCTCTTCCATTGGCTGCTCTGCCTCCCCAATCCTATTCGAACGGCACCATTATTCCCACCAACAACGACAGCTCGCCTTCTTCTTACCTCGACTCCAAGGAAGGTACCCCGAACCCTTCGCTCTGGATCCAAAGTTCCTACACAAACACGAACAGCGGCAATAACAACAGCCGTAGCTGCCCCACCATTCAGCCTCAGCTAGTTGGCCCGATTGCTGCCTCTCAGACATCGTTAGCTGTGCAAGGAATCATTCAGGATTACGAGGACATGCACCCCTTCTTCGAGTCCATCGACGACAGGCAGTCTTACATTGGATCCAAGGACGCTTGCGAGTCAAGGTACATATGAGTGCTTGGTTAAATTAGTTGCTCGGGAAAATGACACGACCTAAGAATATTGACTCTAGCTAGTTTCAAGTAGCGATGAACCGGATTCCTGTTTATCTGTTCTGTCTACTTTTGTTTCGTGTTATTTCTGATTCTATCTGCCTTTTGCCGGATCCCACGTTATTAATGAACATGAGTGTAATGTCAAAGCATGCTTAGCATATGTTGTGGGAGAGCCTTTGAACAGGAACTACTCTCCGTGTTTCGACTGTTCTAAAGCTGCAATTTACTTTCGATAGCAATCTGGGGAGAAATACTGACCACATAAGTTTTTTTTATGTCGGTATATGCAGCTCGGAATCATCGTTGAAAGACATGACACAGTCGAAGGAGCATGTTGCTGAGAATGAGCTGAAGAGTGCCGCTGCTTGCTTCAGTCTTACGAGCGTAAACTGATCATTGGGAAAGCATTGAACTGGTCGTCTCTTCAGTTTCTTTTTGTTAACTAAATCTTAGCATTAGTATGATGAATTAAAGTTCCTCGAATTTCTGGCATCTCTTGGTTTCCTCCTCAGTATGTTTGTATTTCGAACGTATGAACTATGATGGTTGCTTCCATAATAATCCGACACTACAAATCAGCTAGACAGGCAAAAGAGACGATGTAACAATATTATGAACACAAAACCTATTAACATCTTCTCAAACTAAAGTGGCTCTAACCCCTGTTACAGTGGAAAGGAGTACTAATATTACCACCTTTATTAAGTCCCATAGCCCGGAGGATTTGATCACAGTAGCCTCGTGTTGTACGAGCCACAGTAAGGGCACTTGTGGTAAAGCCAATGAAAGGGAGCGCTTCCTCTCTTCTCGCAGTCGTTGCACAGAATGACCTGTTATTCAACTCCTATTCAATGTTAGCTCGGGAACGTGGAAACGAAGTATTTTCTGAAACCATAGACGTTAACTAGCAGTCCATACAGTTATTCAAGCAAGAACCAACCTGAGTCTGCCCCAAATACTCATCAGGCATTTTCTCTTCAGCCAACAAGGTATCCAGCATTTGGAAATACACCTACAAGACATTACCGGTTAAAAAAAGGAAAACACTAAAGAGAGAAAACGAACAACATTATTAATCGAGCCACTGACCTGCATGTCCCCGAGCGACTTGCTGCAGATCGGGCAAGTATAGTGAGAGCACGTGTAGTCCTGGAAACAAAAAAAAGCATGGTAATTGTCATTTGTCATTTCAATATAGCACCATGGGAAAGACGCCTATGTAACATGTGCGTGAACAATGATGAAAGAACCCATACTTGGAAGCATGTCGAGTGCATCAAGTGGCCGCAGGGAAGGCCCTTGATAGGATTGGAAGACGTGAAGATGTGCTCGTGGCAGATCGGACAGTTGTCCTCAAAGCATTTCTCCCGACATATATGAGACGAGAGAGACCTAGACATGCACGCGTTGCAGTTCATGCAGTGGAAGTAGTCGATCCCCAGCCCTTTGCCCACTCGGCATAGATTGCAATACGGACAATGGTAAATTTCTCTGTTCGAAAATGCACAGTGTTAGTATCTATTGTATTGCTAAGAGTTTGAAGCTCTACTCTCTTTGGAAAGAGCATTCGATTTTTAGGGTCCCAAGTTTCACCGGTCGTCGTCATGGATCTTGCAGATTGTGCAGTAGTATTTCCCCATTGACAGATTGTTACACGATGCCGTGGCACATGTGGGCCCGATTGGCTGAATCACAAGGCAATTCATGCACATCATCTCTGTGACAGATTTCCTGCGGCTCAAGCAATTATATTTTCATCTTTTAACATCTGCTTTAATAAAAAACTAAGGCTGCATAGATTTTCCCTGAAGCATATGGACCCCCCGTAAAACCAACAATTTGAGGCGGAAAGCAATGTATCTGTATAGGTATATACGTACCTGTCAACTACATGATCAGTGGCCTCATCATGGCAACGCCTGCAGGTAAAAAGCTGGTTGCAGCAGCGGGCAAGAAGCTTACAGTTCTTTTTGTAGTGTTCACATCCATAAGTCAGTCTCTCAGGGTCGCGATAAGAAGGCGATGAGTAGGGAATCTCTTTTACTTCGCTAAAGACTGATTCTGACTTGCGATTCATTATGATCCAACGGCTGAAATTTCATAGAATGCTAGATAAAGTCAGCTTCTGTTTCATGTGATATTCCAAGTCTATCAGGAGATGAAAAGTTGTGCATCAGATAATTTTCTCAGTTTCAAACCTCATCAGTAGGTTTTGAATTATATATGCCTTCTTCTGTGAGTCCAATGAAGAGTCACGGGACACTCTTCTAATTGCAGCCTCGAGTTCTTCTTGGCTCGTCGCTGAGATATTCTCCTCGTCTGAGGACTTCGGACCCGTTAGTTGATCACTTCCTTTTTCACCCTTTTTGGAATCTTTGGCTTCGTGATCAGCATTACTGATCCGGGAATCAGTATTATCCCTAGGGAAGCTGGGTAGAGTGGTCTCATTGTCCAAAATGGTTTTTCTGTTTCTCTCGTGTTCCTTCAATATGTCTCCCGACAGATAGGTCGAGATTATCTCTAGAGGATCAGTGGTCGTCTGAAATGATGTAGAAGGCAGAACCAATGGCTTCTCCATCTTGTCTACATTGTAATCGTCTGGATCCCACCATTCCTGGAGCCATTCACTGAACATTGTGCTTCTCGTGACCTGCTTCCACAATCTCATCATAGCTTGATGCTCTTCTTGGGATAAAGACCCCATCAGCCACGGTATCATTTCCTGCAAAATCTCTGCTCTTGTTCTCCCAAGCATGGACCCAGCGATCTTCTCTTGTTCAGCCACCGAGAAGCTGTTTCTGAACAAGGACCAAATCTCAATTTCCTCATGATGGATATGGTCGGTGACAACCTGTTGCAACGACCGGCACATGTCCTGGAGCTTAATACCAAGTTCATGATAAACTGAAGAAACAGTGGTTCGAGACATCTTATCAAGAATGGAATTTACACAGTCGAAGTGCTCTACTTCGAGTTTGTGGTCTATTGTGTAGGAATGGCTAATGTTTCTGCCCTTGCCCTTTGCCTCTAAAGCAGGAAAGGCAATCTCGTCCTCAGCATTGCTGTGAACTTGATACAGAAGCCGTACAAGTCGGAACTGCTCCTGTAAATTTTCAAGCATTCCTGGTTCCTCAGTCAAATGAAATGAGCCAAGGACTAGGCTTTCCAAGTCTTTCTTGAGCGCCTTATGGAAATAATACACAATGTCTATCGGCATTTCCCCCTCCAGAGCAGAAAGGGCATCACTATCCTCACCCAGAAAAGAGGGAAAACCTCGTGAGCAATTTTCCTTTACAGGAAAATGTACGTGCAGATTGATGCCGCTTGAATATGCCATGTTGGGCCTTTCGATCCCAAGATAGCTACGAGATGAAGCCTCCTTCTCGGGCAGTCTCCTGAAGTTGACCTCCTTCACTTCTTCATACACAAAATAGAACCTCCCCCTGAAAATTCCTTGCAGGTCCCTCCGGAACTTATCAAGAGAAGTCTTGCCGGTAAAAGCAACACGAAACCACTCGTGTAGGAGTGAGGTAAAAGACTTATCCTGCAAATAATCTTCTCTTTTTGTGACATCAAGAACGGATGCAGATTCCTTGTCCGTCAAATGGGTTGAAAACCAAGTGATCAAGCACTTTAGCAGCCCAAGTGGAAGGGTCCGAATGCTCGAGTAAAGAAGTTGCTGCTGTGTCTCATGGCTGCAGTTCTTGATAATCCGATCGAACACCTGATAGAAACCAAAGAAAACGGTAGTAATTATACATGAGAAAGAGATAGTTTCTTGCACTGCAAGATTTATATGAGAAGTTTGTTCTGACGGAATGGATCAAAGAAATTACCTCCTCCTCATGAAAGGCAAAGAATCTGGCAATGCCTGTTGCCCATGATTCAAGTTCTCCACAGAGCCTGTCTACTACATGGGAATCTGGTCCGTTGAGCTTTTCCTTACAGTGAAGCAACCTCTGCAGGCTCTCAATCTGGCTTTTGTACGCGAACTGATTGAGAGATGGAAGTTGAGTGCCCCCAGAAATTTCGGTGAATACCGGATAAAAGAGCTGATCCAATGCATTACTGTGACCAATTAAAATCCACAAAGAAGGAAAAGTTTCACTTCGAAATTGTAATGGCGAACCACTTTGTCACAACCTGAAAGCCGAAACAATAAAAGAAATCCTCGAAAATAGTATTTATTATACCTGTAGAATGTGAGGACATCTGCAAGGAACTTCAGATGAACAATGACCGACTGCAAGCTCGAGAAACTCATCGAGCTTCTGAGCTGATGGAGCTCCACCAAAGTTGCTTCGAAGTCCTTGCGTATGGCACTGTGCCAAACCGGAAAACTTGAGAGCAAACTCTGCGTCTTCTCCATATTTGATGATCTGCTCGTTGAGGATGCTCGGTTTTTCTTTTGAAGCCAAGAAGATACCAACTTCAAGATGCAAATTTTTTCGGGTTACAAATTGGAACTGGTTAGATATCAAAACAGAAGTTAATGCATCTAACCAAAATTATTGCTCAAGTTTACCTCTTGCAGCGGTTCTTCTTTAGGGACGACTTCCATTACGCACGAGATGACGTGGGCCTTTTCCTCTGGGGAGAGGAATGAGATCACCCACGGTAGCATATCTTCAAGAAGCACAATGGGAACACTACATAAGAACTGCCACACGAGAGCACTCTGCTCTTCTCGAGGAAGTTTCTCCATCAGCTTCGGGAACACCTAGAATTCATATCCTTAAGTTAGTAAAAAAAGACTTATCTTATACAAAGAGAAAACTGGCCAATTCCCTAAGCTAGTACTTCATATAATCTAAAGCATGAACACCCCAATCTTCTCTCGAGGTACTTTTAACACAGTCGAGGACCATAAGATTCAAATATATTGCAGAAGCTTGCCACCTATAGCAAAATAAATTACAGAGAAGCTTTCACTGGGGAAATGTTGATATGGTCAAGACGAGATAACTACATTGAAGCCGGGGAAGCTAGCTAGAACGGTCGGGAAAAAGGGTGAAGATCATTTAGGCTATACCTGTTCTTCTTCCTTTTGCATGTGCTTGCAGATTGATGCCTGAATGGTGCCTACAGAAAACATAATCTCCTGAAACAAACTTGAATTCGGGTCGTTGTCTTCACCCTTCCCCTGTGAAGCCTCGACAAGCCTAAATAAAGAATCGAAACGGTCGTCTATGCTTCTATGCTCCAGGGAGTATGAACAGGCTATGTTATCCACACACGTATCTAATGCCAGAAAGACGACCTGCAGAGGATCATAGCCGAGAAATATGAATGATCTTCATCTGCGAATACCAACAAGGACTTCGCATAAAACAAATCTTGGTTTCGAACATGTGACGCAAATGAAAACCTGCTTATCTCTAGTATGTCCAGTGTGATAATGTTCCGACACCCTTTACTGTAAAGCTGTCCTTCAATTAATTGACTTCTTCGGGTTGGGTCCTACTACTCAATACAGTGTTCCATTTTTAAATGGTACTGCTGGCTAAAGTTGATGTGTTACCCGTAAAGATCGATGGCGAGTTTTCGAGCATAGTGAACCGAAATCATGCTAGTTATGCTATCAATATGAGATAAAGTAAAAGCATAAAGCACTTTATCTGCATAGATATGTCTGCTTTTCATCCCCTCCTTTTCAGATCATCTATCAATAGTATGCTAAAAAAGATATTCCTTTGTCTAAGCAATGAACAGAATGCAAGCCTTCTATGCACGTACGAGCTGCGAAAAGTAAAGGATCGAACCTCATCTTCGGCGGTGCAATGGTACTTGTAAGCTAGTTTGAGGAACCTGAACCTGTCCCGGAGCTCTGCAGCAGCGCCAGGGTGGCTGCCCTGGGCGAGTTGACGGAGCAGGGCAAGCTCCTCCCGGAAGGCCTTGTGGAAGAACACCAGTAGCAGGATTGGAGACTCGGCGAGGTGGTCGCTCGAGAGAGGGTTCCCATTGTCCTCCTGGGAAGCTGGGACCGTACTGGCCGTGCCCGTCAGGCATCTCGGGGATTGGCCACCACCCATCAACCGTAGGAAGCAACATGTAGCTTGGAGAGACTGTGAGGAAGGGGGGAGAGGAAGAAATTGGGGTTGAAGATGAGGGAAGCTTTAAACAATGACTGTCTTTGGATGGATGGATTGTTTAGGCTCTGTCTCAGTGAATTAGTTTATGTTCTTGGGAAAAAAAAGAAAAAAAAACACAGAGTGACTGTTGGGATTTTAAAAATCAGTTGCCACGCAGAGGCGACTAAGACATTCTACCTAACTGTCATGAACGAGAACAACAGAAACAAGAACATAAGTGAACAACAGTGAACCAACATCTCGAGTGGTCACCGGAAGAGAATTAAAGGGTCGTTATTTTGACGGAACGCATCGTAAAACGAGATGACAATAGTTCTCGAGACATGAGACTAGGTTCTGTTTTCGTACTGCAACAACTCGAAACATCTCGACTTTCTTTTTAATAAGGTTATGTTAGATTAGATTGGGCATTCAATCGTTTGTCCAAAAAAACAGGATTGCTGTCGACAGACCTTAATTAATTAATCATCTAATTAACTAATTAATCGATTACTGAGTTAATTAGTCCGCACATGGGCCGATCAATGATGCGGCGATGTCCATGTTCATGTCCTCGACCGCGCACGCGCTGGTCCTGGCGCGTGGAGGCATCAGGTCCATTTCCTACTCAGTCCCCATCGACTTTCCCGCCAAATTGGTAAACAAACTGCCGTTTCGTCCACGCACGGTGGAAGGTGCCGGCGGTTTCGAAACGTGCCTCGACGTGAGAGTACTTTTATCGTTCGTGCGGACGGAGAGTCCACGCGCCCACGGCGACGAATGAGCGGGCGAGTAGGTACGGTTGGAGCCCCCCCCCGTGCGGCGGATAGCGTGGGAAGATGTGAATGGGACTGGTGCATGGGACCCGCGGTGTGGGTCCACTCATAGGGAGGAGAGAGGGAGCATGCTTCCGGCCTCGCCTACCCGGCGGTAGGTGGAGCTTTGGTTCACGCCGTCGTGCTTTGTCGCCGCGTGGCGTCATCTTGTGGAGGTCAACGCAAAGAAGCAAGGTTTCCATTCCCCCCGCTCTCAATTATTTTTTTACATTTTCTTTAAAATTTCCCTTTAAAGTAAATCATTATCAATAACCAATCCACATCCACATATCTATCTACATACGACATATAAAAGCAGGTCCAATCTGGGAAGATGCCATATAGGACGAGTTTAACTTAGTGGCTTTTTGCGTTACAATCTATAAAATTTCGATAAATGGTACAATAAAGTAGTGACACATCATTCTTGAAATTCTAATGTATTGTTTATTTTTCAAAAACGATTTTAACTTTAATTTTAATTCTACTTCACTTAACTTCACTTATTTTTAATTCACTTATTTATTATTTTTTCATATTTTTTCTCATAATTCAACAGCACAATCATTACAACCTAATTAAAATCAAAACTCAACTCAATTTAATTCTAAAATCAAATACAACGTAAAAGTTACTTAACTTAATTAAAGTCATAGAGTCATTAGGACATGGAACTTCTCCTAAATCGTACGAAATCCAAAAGTTCATTATTCCTTGAAATTCAAAAGTCTCAAACTCAAAAAACTTCAAAAATTCTATATATAGTATGCATATGTCATTATTACTATTAGATGAAGAAGATCTTCTCTCTAATTTACGGACCTAAAAGCACAAAAAATTATAATTTTCGTAAATGTCGACGTATTGTTGTTAAATAATTCGGGACTTTTTGTATCAAAGAGGGTGCGGTGGCAACGAAATCCCGAACAATTAAGCCGACAAGGTTAGGGCTTGCTCTTACGATTTTGTAAATTATGAACTTCTCAATTACTCCACTCAAATGCTTTTGTAGGGAAAACAAGATGATTGCAATGGACTTCTCCATTATTATTGTTATATTTTATTTTTCAGATTTGTGTTATTTGACGAATGTCAGCTGATTATTGTTATTGTTATATCTTATTTTTCAAATTTGTGTTATTTTGAAGAATGCAAGGTGATTATTGTTGTTCTCATCATGCTCAAGTGATTCTCGATTTTTCATATATATTGATTGTACCTCAAAGAAATGTGGTGGAATTAATATATTGGAGCGATTTGTTAATCCTATAGATGTATTATCATATTATTTGCCACTAATGATATAATTTAAAATATGTTCAATTTCAATTGCATACATATACTAGATAACTATCGTAATTTATAAACTGGATAGCAGATTAGACGGAGTTATTTTTTTTTAATCAATAAGTCACATCACCTATCCTAAATATCATTAAAGTTTATGTAATTAAAACTCCCCTGCAATGAGGCTGCCATCGACTAATCGACAATAAAATCACGATGCCCAAAGCTACTCTCTGCATAACGTTTTAAAATTTGATTTTAAAAATCATGGAATCACACCTTCCTTTTTTTTTTTTCTCACTAAAGCTTTGCATTAGTCGTTAATACATGGCACAACCGAGGTGTCAATACCTTCCGAAGTGGTAGTCTTTTAGAAGAGCATACTACAATTGCTGCATTTAAAACCTAAAACATAAAAATAAAAATAGAAAGAGATGATTATTGACTGCTACAGATCTCGCCGAAACCACATCGGCTACTAGTGACCTCGTCGAGGAGGATGGTGGCCGCTGACAAGTTTAACTATCTCCTTGACAAGAATTTACATACAAGTAAATTTATTCTTACTTTTTTCTTTGTTTCTAATAGGAAAAGAGGCCATGCTCAAGAAAATTAAATTACATGGAACTTGGGCATGGAGACTTCCGTGTAGCGGTCCAAAAAGAAAATGGAAAACACGAAAATAATTGGATCGACATATTGATTACTTTAAATAATCCTGATTAAGGCTAAACTACGAACAAGTTATTATACTTTAATTAAACTTATCCTTACTTTTATTAATCATTGATTACAAAAGTATTAGTTTTGCTAATTCGGGGGGATGGGCCCCGCTGGCGAGTGTGTCGGGCTTGGTGGGGGCACGTGCCGCCGGCGCCTCTCCACGTTCCCGCCATGGATTATGCCCGCTACAACCGGATGACGAAGCATTTTATTTTATTTTTATCTATGCTTATTAATATAATTATAACTTATCATAATTCATGCTCGTAAGAGTAATAATGAGAGATGTCGATTAACCCGATATGTATTCTAATCACACCAGTTATAGACAACATCGTAGTAGAAACTAGATAAATGATATAGTACAGATCTGATCATCCTACATTCAAGTAAGTTCCAACTTTCGGATTCCGGTCATGCATTAATCAGGATCCCCTAGGACCTAGAAAATGGCAACAAATTTAATCATCAGACATGAATCGGACAATGTAGCATTTCTGTTTCGACCAAACTCGATCCGTGATCTGCTGACTGGAATTTTCCCGCACGGCCTCCGTCAGATTCCACCAAAAACTACTAAGCAATTCGGACCATATGGATGACATTCGTTTCGTTTTTCACGTGAATCCATTCCGTAGATCTTCTAACGCTGTAGTTTTTTTTTACACGTTCCATCGATTTTTGTGGGCCTGAGAGGGGCTTAAGGTTACATAATTATGGGTCGGACGACAGAGTTGGGCTAGAGCTTGGGGATCGGCCGGCCCAGGACATATTTCGTTTGGGCCCAATGAGATTGAGGGGGCCCAATTGCTGAGGATCTGAATGTCATTTGACTGAATGGGAGGGGTAAATTGGTAAAACAGATAATCTTGAGCGTGCGCAGTATAACACCGGAGAAGGAAAAAGATCGGCGGACGGTCGGAGCTCTGTTCAGATAGCGAGAGAGAGAGAGAGAGAGAGAGAGAGAGAGAGAGAAGGAAACCAATCTGCTTTCCGCCGGCGGGCCGAGAAGCGAATTCGAAGTCTGAAATCGTCAATTTTGTTGTAGAGAGAGAGAGAGAGGGAGAGAGGGAGCTGAGAGGTGATAATGAAGACGACGAAGGGAGGGAAGGTCATGAACCCTACGGATGCGTACCGCAAGGAGCTCCGGAAGAAAGAATTGAAACGGGTACTCTTTTATTTTCCTCGCTTTCTTGATATATAATCTCATGCAAACTCGCATAATTCGTGGCGGTGCTGAAGAGTTCGTCCATTCCAGCGAGTTTGTCTGCCCTAGGTGTGGATTGTTTGTGGCAATTTTGATTGTTTATTATTCGATTTCAGCTGTGTTTGGTTCATTCTGATGATTGTTAATGGAATTAGAGGCCGAGAGTGTCCATTTTCCAATCTTGAGTATGTTAACACCCGGTGAATGACACTTGTTCAAACGTACCAGCATCTTGAACACGGTGAATGGCACTTGTTCAAGCTCGGGACAGTTGTTTGAGTGAGCTCTTGAATTAATTTGGAGTAGTTCTGAGCATTGGGACGATTCGGTTATTCAATATAGAGTGCTAGTTGTGATAAAGGATAGAATATAGTGATGTGCATTGCTTGTTTGATGATTCATTTTGTTTGTACCATAAAGTTACACTTCATATTTGTACATCCAACTTATTATGGCTTCTTCTTGCATTATTTTATGCTTGGAAATCTCAATGCACGTCTTCTGTTAAATTACGACCCTAACATTTTGCTATCAGTTCTGCTTGCAACATTCATCTCTCTCTGGGTTATTATGGAACTTCATTTTCACACTATTTCACCATTGATTACCATCATTTTCCATGGTGCAATTTTTCCCTATAGTCGACATGTCCTGTGAATGGTCTATTTAGTTGTCTCTCTTTTGTGATGTTTGTTTAACAGAACAAAAAGGAAAGGAAGAAAGTGAGGGAAGTTGGAATTTTGAAAAAGGATCCCGAGACACTTAAGGATCAGATTGACAAGCTGGAAATGATGAGTAAGTACTTCATCAAAGAATTTTATGAAAGTGCTGTTTATCTTACTGCCATCAAAGCTGGGTTATGTTGTCCATATTTGGAATAAAATTTTGCCAAATACTCGAAACTAGGAAGTGGTGGATAGATCATAATAATGCTTGGACGTTCTTTGAGGAATTTAGGGATTCTACTGTTGTGGGTCAACTGGTCGGTTCATTAAGTGAAGCAGGTTGAAGTTTCAAATAGAATACATGTTAGAACACTGTTTGAGTCTTGGTCCTTAGCCTATCATGTATTTCGGTCTGTTGTAACTCACCACTTAATAATTGCATGAAAATCACCACAATAGTATCATTAATATGTCTCACGGACTCATTCAGATGCTTGGCATCCTAGTTTCATTTTCATCATCATGATATTTCCTGTCTGCTGCCAGTACTCTGTGGGGCAGTTGCTTATGGAATCTGATGTTTTATCTTATAACTGCAATTAGTAAGCAACGAAGAGGGGGACCATTCATTGTCTTGCATTTTTTGCAGAGGCTGATGGTGCTTTAGATAAAGCAAGGAAGCATAAGAAGAGGCAACTTGAAGACACACTTAACCTTGTTTTGAAGAAGAGAAAGGTATTGAAAGTACCGATTATTTCTTCATTTCTTAATCTTTTCCTTAGCTTAAGAGAAATCGCGGATTCAATAGATCTCCAGATACATTTCTTCCTTCAGCTGAGCATGTCGTGACTTCACTATGAATTTTGTCGGACATGTATCAGTACAGGCGAGCTGGTTTCCATTTTATAGTTTAAGGTTCCAGCACCCACTCCCCCCCTCTTTCCTCATTTAACTTTTGATGTGGGGACATCAATGGTTTCTATGTTCATGACTTGGGCATTGAATTGTTCTGCTCAAGAATTTTGTGGGATTAATAGTATGAATGCTCATCTCCCTTCATATCATACTTTAATGAGATGATTGGGCACTGCATGCAAAGAATGCTTGCAGTAATTAAGGATGCCAGCTTATTGATCCTATTCATCTCTTATTATCATTATTGACACTTCGCTTACTATGCATGGGCGTACATATTGGGGTTGTACTAGTTCTAGGTGAATAACGGGCGTTGTCTAACTAATTTTGATGAGCGGTCTTGTTTGCTTTCTTACAGGAATATGAAGAGAAGATGCGTGAGAAGGGTGAAACTCCTGTCATGTTCAGGTTGACCATCATGGTTTTCCCTCTGTCTAATGAGTTGATATCCATGACTTTCTTTTATGTGTTTATCACTGAATAAATGTGCATACATTTTTCACTATGCAGTCATTTAGGGCCTCTGCGCAGGCGCACTAGTGCAGAAGAAGAGAGAGTGAAACACCCAAAGCCTGAGGTGATATTGTCATGCCATGAACTGTTTTAAGTCTTATGCTTCTTGGTTCCATCGTTAATTGATATATTCTACTGCAGGACTCCGTGTACTACCACCCCACTCTTAATCCTACTGGAGCTCCGCCACCCGGGAAGCCTCCAATGTTTAAGTCATCTATAGGTACGTTTTTTTCATATTATGTATGCATGTACCTACTTCTCAACTCATTTAAACTGCTTTCTATATCTTGATACTCCTCTTATAATTTGAGCTGCAGGACCTCGGATTCCATTATCTGATTCTTCTGCCAGTACCAGTGCTGCTGAATCATCCTCTGTTCCAGGTTCGGAGGATGCTTCTTTAGCTATTCCCCCTCCTCCTCCACCACCTCCTCCTCCTCTCCCAGATTCCAGTGATACCTCTGCTTTACCTGTATCTTTGCCTTTGCCTCCTCCCCCACCTTTGCCACCTAAGCCCCCTGTTGCCAGTGCCAGTACCTCGTTACCTCCACCACCACCAGGCCCCCCTCCTCCTCCTGGCCCGCCTCCTAACAAACAAATATCTGTCGGGCTTCCACTTCCTCCTCCGCCACCCTTGCCTCAATCTGCTCAGCCACCTCCCCCTGGTATGAGTGGAACTGACCAAGAAAGAAATGCATCGTCATTGCCTGATCAGTCAGCCTCCAAGGACACAGCCCAGGTATAATTTTCTTCTTTTACTGCAGTTAGCTCTCCCCCTTTTCTTGCAAATTGTTGGGGTTGAATGGTTAGAGCTCTTAAAGCTGTGGATAAGAAACTAGCTGAATAAGATCTATAATGCGATACTAGAATTCAACAGCTTTGTCTCGGAAATGTTTCTGCTTTAACATGAAATTTTCAAGCGAATGTGAGGATAAAAATAAAATTCCATTCTGCTCATCTACACTTTGTTGGCTGACTTTTGCACTTGATGCATGCAAAAAGATTAATAATTGATATCATCTTCATTTGCAGGTATCTCCCATGCTTCCTTTACCACCACCTCCTCCTGGTTTGCCACCAAAACCAGCAACTAATCACTCTGAAGGAACATCTGAGAATGACGCGAGCAACCTTTCGGACAAGAAGGATATGGGTAGGTTGGTCCCCCCACCACCACCACCTCCTGGGCCTAGACCTGCTGTAATACCAACCTTACCACTTGACGTACTACCACCAGGAGTCTCAAGATTCCCGCCTCCGCCGCCGCCGCCTAATCCACTATCTGCTCCTGGACTTGCCCCACAAGGAGCTCCACCTGGAATTATGGTTCCTCCTCTAATCCCGAGGCCACCATATGGCCCTCCTCCAGGGCCCCCTCCTATGATGAGACCCCCTCTTCCACCTGGTCCTCCTCCTACAATGCAAGAGGGAGACCTTGTGCCTCCTCAACCACCTTTTCCCCCTAAACCGTCGTATGTGAAATCTGCTGCCCCTACTGTTGTCAAAAGGCCACTTGCTCAGCACACTCCAGAACTTACAGCTATGGTGAGCAGCTTCTCTTATCCTAGGCATGGTCGAAGTTTATGCTCTTATCTGATGCTCCTTTGTGTCATTTTCCATTTGTCCCTGCACGTTATGTGTGAAGTAGAATAATCAGGCTGGGTAGCGCCATCATGCCTCCTACACCTCTTCACCTTGTTTTTTCCTTCATGAGTTGTTCCTCTACCTATAGTTGGAATGTAATGTCAAACAGATCTCGGCAGAGCTGTTTGATAGGATGCTAATAATACCTGTCTGGCACCAACAGTTTGTCCAAGAAATCTATCTTCAAGTTTTCCCCATAGGATTATAAATTGAAGTTTGCTATTCCAGCCTCAACATAAGACTGGCTTTTTTTTTTGTGTAGTCTTGAGGGGATTAAATGTAGCATAGATGTCTATTACTGTAAGGGAGATCCTTGTGTGTAAGATTATATTTGTTGCCTTCAGATTTGGAATCACTCATGTTAAATTTCCTTGCTTTTAGTGCTGTAATTAAGCCCCGTGTAATTGATCTTGCAACAGGTTCCTGCATCAGTTCGGGTGAGGCGAGAGTCTGCACTCCCTAAATCGAAGCCGAAGCCATCCGTATCAACCTCGGTAGCAGCTCCCTGTCCTTCGGCTCCTACAGTAGCAAAGTCAGAAGTTACTGGCTCGTCCTCTTCAGTGCCCAAGTCTCTGAGCATTGACGACAACTACATGGCATTCTTAGAAGACATGAAAGCACTTGGTGCTTTAGATGGATGAATTCCATTTCTGTAGACCAGAGCAAGGCAGAGGAGCACACCATCCATTCGCATTAATCGGGAAGGAATTGCATGCCTGCTATTTATCATGCAGCCGATGATCCTGGCCGCTGTCAAAATCCTCAGCTTCCTTCTGTTCAGCTGTTTCGATGGGTCTTCACTTGAGAAATTCAGTAGTGTGCAGACAGTATTTCAGTTATAAAGGAAGAGTAGGAAGATGATACTGAACTGCTGATTTCATTTATTTGTATTCAGGTTTTGGGATCTCCCTGTATCCGTTCATCAGCAACTTGAGAACTGAGATGATATATAATTGTAATCCCGGTCTGTGCATGTATTTTGTCTGCACAAATTCATGCTGAATGACATGCAGCATCTTATATAATCGCAACTGTGCAGATGATCCGATGCCCCGCTTGATAAGATATATGTCTTGAGACCTTGGCTGTACTTCATATTCTATGTGAACGTCATTGACTGATATTAGTGCTTCCTTGCCTAATGGTTTGTGGGCAAGCACAACTCCATCACTGTCTTTGTCAACATTGAAATCCGACATTAATTCGTTGACTTTGGAAGATTTGGGCTGCGTTTGATTTGTTAGTGTGATTTTAAAATCATGATTTTGATTTTGATTGTGGAAAAAGACAAATGAGATGGTATTATAAATTTGACTTGGAAAACGTGTATTTTTGTTGTGTAGTGTGTTGAGTTAAAATTAAAATATGATTCTAAAATCAGTCTGACTTTTCAAATGTTGCCTTAGAATCTGGGCAGGTAAATCTTAAAAGACAGCTCAATTACATGTGTGTGTGTGTGTGTTGGTCAAATACAGCAGCGTCAGAATCATCTCACGAAAGGCTTGTTGAAAATATGGAAAGAACCGAACTATTTCATGCTGGTACAGTACAATCGGACTCATTGATCTAGTCAAATGCGAACTTTAAAAAATAAAAAATTTCTGGATCCAGCTCGACATGATGCTTCAGCATGGAAATTAAACCTAGCAGCTTTTTCGTCTCGTCGAATAAAATCTTAAATGATCATTCGACGTAAATCATATCATTTATTCGTTTGCTGCGTTTGCTCTTGTAAATCATATCATTCATTCGTTTGCAGCAATTATTTACGGTAACTGGTCTTTTTCACTGTCCAATATTTTCAGCCCACTTGCCTACTTCTACATCTTCCCAACTTGACTCGCACACACTTCATTAATTTATTTACTGTCTTTGACAGAGAAAACCAATGCTCTGCCATGGATGATGATGATGAGCCATGTGCTGACCTCATCCTTCCAAATTTTATCCACCAATCCGCCCTCCAATGCCTCCATTGACGTCCCCCTTGCTCTTGTCTTCTTGTTCCCAATCTCTTTCATGTCCTCCTGTCTTCTTCTGCTATTGCCTTTTGACTGCATGTAGCTGTTATTTTCTTTACTTTTTGAGGTGTTGGTGGTTGGTTTCTTCAAGTCGCGGGGAGCTCAACAATGGCGGGTCTCAATCAAGATTACATCTTGAACCCAATAAAGATTTCATGGTGGAATGGTCAAACAAGGGGTGGAAACAAGTTGGGTTCTTTCCTATTTCTCCCTCCCTCTCCAAGTCTCCACTCGCCGCCGCGTTTAGATTTATTTTTAGTGACAATAAAGAATTCATGTAAAGTCAACTGCGAAGTAATGCCTCTGTCCCTGATTGATCCATAGCTGCTGACTTCAACTCTCTCCCTCTCCATGCTCTTCCTCTCCTTGTGACCTGTCCCTTCTGGAAGCTCATCAGGAAGCCCTGCTCACGAGCTGTCTGTGTTTTTGTTCGTGAGGAAGTGACAGAAAAAAGAGGACATGAAGTTTTGCTGTTGTTGTTGATCTGAACGTCCAAACCACCCAGAAATCTTCCCCCCCTTTTTTTTTTTCCCTGTAAGGTTGGTTTTGTCTTGTGAATTGGTCTGATGGGTGGTCGTGGTAGTGCTGGTGTTCTAGCAACAAGTCTCATCCTGTTCCTGAGCTTTCTGGGCCTTCTTGGTCGCTCTGCTTCTGAGCCTCTATGCACTGATTCAAGTGAGTTCATACTTCAACCCCTCTTACCTGCTTTGGATTCGGTAGTTTTCGAATTTCTGATTCCTTTCGTATTTTTTGCACTTTCAATTTGAATCCCAATGACTGTAGGAGCGCCCTTTACTCTGGCTAAACCCTTGGCATTCTGCCCCTACAATGGAAGCTCCTGTTGCAACTCGACCCAAGATGCGCAGTTGCAGATGCAGTTTCAAACTACGAATGTCTCTGACCCTGCTTGTGGGTCGATCTTAAAGTCGATCCTCTGTGCGGTAAAGTTTCATATCTGATCACTTGACCTTTGAACTCTGTAATTGACCAAGGGATTTGACATGTCCCAAGAAAAGGAATCGATCTTTTCCTATGCTCGGCAGAGTCTTGCTAGGGCCCAATACAGTTTTCGTCTTGCATATGATTGTTTAATTGATCAAACATTGAGAAGAAGCAATATTGCTTCCTCTTTGTACATATGGAAATTGTTTATAAGCAAATCCAATGGGTCTGTTTCCCATGTTTATTGCTTCCTTATCAAGGGAGAAGATTCAGCTCAAATAAGAATTAGAAAGAGTGGTTCTCAAGCTTGCACATCGACATTTATTGGAATTTCAGTTAGTCCCTGTAAGACAATACTGTTCATTCATAACTGTCCTTACTAAAAATAGATGTGCAGAAACACTGTAAATAGATTCTAAACAAAGACACTGTCCTATTTAATCAAGTGTTAAGTATTCGTATTTTATGTATTTTACTTCTTCTCTTCATCTTGTGGCATTCAAACAGACTTTAATGGTCCATTAATTCTTGATTGTCTCGATTTTTAGAGATGTGATCAATTCTCAGCAGAGCTATTCACCGTCGATGCTGTGCCCAGGCCTATTCCTGTTCTCTGCAACTCCACGGTTTTAGCAAATTCATCTCAATCTAATGAAGCACAGAATGACTATTGCTCTCAAGCATGGGACACGTGCAGAAACATTTCCATATATAATTCACCTTTTGCGCCTTCCTTACAAACCCAGGCGAAACTCAACATCAAGTCGAACTTCACCAAATTGACTGATCTTTACCAGTCAAAAACTGACTTCTGCAAGGCTTTCGGCGGGGCTTCCGGCAATGATTCAGTATGCTACAGCGGAGAACCTGTTCAGTTAAATTCCACAGAAGCCCCAACCCCACCACCTGGACTCTGCCTTGAGAAGATAGGCAGCGGATCTTATCTCAACATGGTCGCTCATCCCGATGGCTCAAATCGAGCTTTTTTCTCCACCCAAAAGGGATACATTTACCTTGCCACGGTTCCGGAGATGGGGTCGGGGAAGACAATGGACGTTGATGAGTCGAGTCCATTCCTGGACCTCACTGATCAAGTTTACTTCGATACACAGTTCGGGATGATGGGCATGGCTTTTCACCCTAACTTTGCTCAGAATGGTCGCCTTTTCGCTTCTTTCAACTGTGACAAGACCAAGTGGCTCGGTTGCACAGGAAGATGTTCGTGTAATTCGGACGTGAACTGTGATCCTTCAAAGCTTCCTTCTGACAATGGTGCCACGCCATGTCAGTATCAAACTGTTGTCGCAGAATATTCTGCTAATGGTTCCGGCTCTGACCCCTCAACGGTACACATCTCTTTACAAGATTTTACAAAATGGTGGAAATCTATGCTTTTTTCAAATTCTTACCCAAGTAATTTCATCTGTTTGCACTATGAAAATTTTGCTTTTTGACAAAAGCATGAAAATTTATTTTTGTTTTCTGTAAAACCACAAGTTGAAGAAAAAAAGGACGTCAAGCACATTTTTCACTTTAAGAAATAAGCGTGCTGGTTTTTTGGAGAGTTCCTTGCGAAACAGAGTTGGAATACAGAAGCCCGAATGAAGAAACCATTCCCTGTGCTTTCTTAAACAAAGAATATTTTTTTCCAAGGAGCGGCTGAATACGTCTTTGTATCCTTTTAATTGGAAGATCACAATTGGAAGATCACTTTACACTATCTGTTTTTTTGGCATTTCTAGGCAACAAGTGCCAAACCTATGGAATTTAGAAGGATCTTTACCATGGGCCTTCCCTTCACATCCCACCATGGTGGCCAGATTCTCTTCGGGCCTGCAGATGGGTACTTGTATTTCATGACGGGTGATGGTGGTGGAACGGGTGGTGATCCCTACAATTTCTCGCAGAACAAGAAATCGTTGCTCGGGAAGATAATGAGACTTGATGTTGACAACATTCCAAGTGAGTGACAGTTAATCATCATTCCAGTAACTGCCGTCTTTAATTCTCTTTTGAAGGGATCATCACTATGATATCTGAAGCTTTGGTTCTTACAAGTGCATGCTATGGTCCTTACTTAGGTGTGGAGAAAATAAACAAACTTGGTCTCTGGGGAAACTATTCTATACCGAAAGACAATCCATTCAGCGAGGATGCAGCATTGCAGCCTGAAATTTACGCTCTGGGGATGAGGAATCCGTGGCGCTGTAGTTTTGATTCGCTCAGGCCTTCCTACTTTGTATGCGCAGATGTTGGGCAGGTTCGAGATATATTCCCGTTTACTCTTCGCCAATATGCCAACCTTTCCATGTAGCTGTATCTCACTGCACTGTATGTGCATTTTCACAAATTTGCATAAAACCACCCTGCGAATTTTTGTTCTTTTAGCTTCAGTTGTTGACATAAGTTTGCACGATGGAGAGGATTCCACCAAAAGTTTTGATCTGCTTAATTCTTGCACGCCGACCTTAGAATAATCCATTTATGAAAGATGAGGGAATTACGGTAAAGATGTCAGTTTTGGCTCGGACTTTATAAGACATTGAAAATATATAAAATGTCATGTGAAGCACATGTACGATGTCTCCTTTTGCTTTAACCAAGTGCTTCTTGGATATCTAGCTTTTCAGGAATTCAACTATTTTTACTGACAGGATGAATACGAAGAGGTCGATTTAATCACCAAAGGTGGAAACTACGGATGGCGTATTTATGAGGGCCCTAAACTTTTTGCTAAGCCAGATTCTGCAACAAATTCGTCTCTAAATTCATCAAACTTCATTTTCCCAATAATGGGTTACAGCCACTCCGAGGTGAATAAGAACCTGGGATCTGCATCAATTACTGGGGGCTACTTCTACCGGTCGATGACCGACCCGTGTACATATGGAAGGTCAGTAACATTTTCCTTCTTTCCTCGCGAATTGCCACGGATTATGCATTAGCTGCTTCTGAGTAGTTTTCCCAGCAAGAATGGGAATATGCAGATGCAATTTCATGTGAAAAAACTAGAGATAACTGGACAAAGTTTTTCACCTCTGGTGAGCTCATATCGCTATTCGCAAAATTTCAGGTACTTGTATGGAGATCTGTATGCTGGGGCCATATGGGCGGGGATTGAAAACCCAGAAGACAGCGGGAACTATACGAGCAGTAAGATACCGTTTGCCTGCGCGAAAGATTCTCCCATAAAATGCGATGTGCAGGGAAGTTCCCTCCCTTCTTTGGGATACATCTTCTCATTTGGAGAGGACAACAAGAAGGACGTGTACGTCCTAGCAAGCTCGGGAGTTTACAGAGTTGTCCGCCCAAGCCGTTGCAGCTACACTTGCTCCAAGGAGAATCTGACTGACATCGCGAGCCCGGGGCCCAGCCCTTCTTCCCCATCTTCCCCAGCGAACCGGTTGATCGCCAGATTGAACAACTCGGTGCTAGTTGCTGCCTTCTTGTTGCTTCCTCTTCTTATTCTAGGCAAGTTCTAGTGAACACTCCAGTTGGAATGAGATCACGTTGGACAACTTAGCTTATTTTTCTTGGCATATGTGAATCAAGATTTTTCATGATTTTCCTGATTTTTGTTTTGGAGGAAACATCCGGATTCCGGAGGACGGTTTTCGTTTCTCAATTTTCGCAAAATGAAACTACAGATCACCTGTACTTCGACTTCTGTAAATTTACTGAGACCTGCCTATGATCCTCCATGAATAACGTGTTCTTTATAGCTTGTGAAATTTGTCGTACCGTCCAATCTTTATCAGTCAATAGCATTCAAGATTTTATAAGAGCCCAGGCCCTGGCCAGTATTGGGCCCAGCCTGTTTACTGAGTGGGCTACTTTTCTGGTATAGATCTGACCCAATTGCTTGAGCAGTCAAAGCATTTATTTTTGTGAAATAAAAATCAATTAATTAAATAGAATTATCATATTTTTCGCACCAAACACTTCTTAGATATTGACTTTGGTTCGACTTCAATTTCACATTCTAATTCAACTCTTCAATTCACTTATTTATATATATATATATATATATATAATAGGAAAATATGACTCTTTAGTATTTTTTTCAGAAAAATCAATCTGATTCTTATTTCTAAAAATTCTTTATGAATATCTATATAGAAATATCGATAACAACGAATATGAATTTTTTTCCTAACTTCACTTAAAAATATGATAAAAAGAAAACTCTATCTGAATCACAATAGACGATGCCGTCGAATAATCTACAAGTGTGGGGAAACGCGATCAATAGAAGCACAATAGATGTGATGTATCGAGATTTTCTTAGGTTCTCGAAGACATCCATGCATCAACATGAGGGAAAAATCAAACGCACCACAAATTTCAAAAGATCAATAAAAACAACAATCTATTTAATTATGACTTCAAATATAGCAAAAAACCATGAATATAAAAATTGGTATGTTTGTATATAATGCTTGATTTTATTTTATTTTTTTCAATTCAACAATACAATCGTTACTTATTTTTATTTTTTTTTTCAAATTCTCTTACATATCTTTTATATATTATTATAATTAATTTTTAATATTAAATTCTCTCAATTATTTAATACTTTTTTTCAATTTCAACACATTTTTTTCAATTCAACAATACAATCATTACCTTTTTATTTTTTAAAATTCTCTCATACGTTGTTCTCAATTATTTTTGTCTTTATCTATTCAAAACAAATTAAATTAAACTTAATTTTGTTACGAAATGAAATTAATCTATTCCCATTCAAGTATAGACTTAACTCAATCTGCTGCCCCTTCCCTCCACCAAATTGCATCTCTCTCTCTCTCTCTCTACCCTTCTTCCCCTACCTTCTTTCCGGTCTGCAGTTTCTCTCTCCTCTCTCTTCTCTCTCTGCCGTTTCTGTCTTCAAATTTCAGCCCGAGGGGAAAAAGAAAACAACAAAAAGAAAAAAGAAAAAAGAAAAATTTCAGAGAGCCCTAATTTGAGACTTCACAACCAAATCCCTAATTTTGCAAATTTGCACAAAAAGATCAAAGCTTTATTATTATTATTATTATTATTATTATTATTATTTTCCATGTTCATGGAAATACTGATGATTTGAAGCTCTCTGCTTCTGCTGTTGTTCAATCTCCGCTCTTCACTGCTCAAATCCAAACCCAAACCCTCGTTTGGCCGTACAATCCCTGCCCCTTTGATTCAAACCCCCCATGATCCCGTAAATGCAATTCGCCTGCCCCTCCCTCAAACCCTAACCCCCGCCATCCACCCTCCTCGATCTCCCCAACCATGTCCTCAGATTTGTGCCCTCCCGCCTCCGGTGACCGATCCCCTAACGGCAACCTTCCCCCCACCGAAAACCCAGGTACCAGCAAGGACGCTGCGGTGAACGACGGCAACGGGGACGCCGGGAACCGGGGCACCCAGAATGGGGCTGCCCCGCTCTCCAGAAGTGGCCGCCCCACCCGGGCCTGCACTGTAAGAGCGGCTGCTCGGTTGCAGCAGCAGCAGCAGCCGGCGGAGAGGAGGCCTAAGGCTGCTCCGAAGAAAGAGCGGCGGGTGGAGGAGGAGACACGGCAGGAGGAGTTGCCGCAGCAGCAGTCCGGGACCCGAGCCGTGACACCACTGGTGGAGCCGCCTCCGCCTCCACAGCTGCCGCGGTGGAGTCTTAGGTGCATGTGGGAGCTGGCTTCGGTGCTCAATTTCTTGCATGTGTGTGAGCTCCTTGACAAGTTGTGGCTTTTTTTTTCAAATGAAATTTTAAATGAATAGAATGGAACAAGATGTGACATTTGGTGCCAAAAAAATTGCGTCTTTTTCGAGTGCTCCATCTGTTCGAGTGGCTAATGTTCTGACATGGTAGGTTTTCCGGCCGTTGTTGAACATTATGGTGGAGTTCTCGGCAGAGGAGTTCGAGACAGCTTTGCTCACGCCGAATGACACATTGGGTGAAATTCACATGCCCATATTGAAGGTTGGGCTTCTGTTTAATAAGACCAAAATAGTTTCTTCATGATTGAGCATAGTTCCTCATTCTTTGTGTCCCTTGTCCTTAGAGTTTTTAAAGCCATATATGATCATATAGTGAGAGAAGGATGCAATGTAGCTTTTGCTTGCTACTATTTTTTCCTTCAGTTTAGTCAGGTTCTTCAAATTTGCGGTTATATTAACTTGCATTCGTGTGCTTGCCTTGCTGCTTTAGAGTGGCCTTAGTTGGACTCTGATCTTTTGGATTGACGATGAAGCATTGTCATTTGTTCTGCTTTGCTATGGTAGTTAAAGCTAGCAACTTGGGAAGTCAACTAAATGCTTGTATGCATTCAAATGAGATAGTTGATTGTCATGCTTTTATATTGCTGAGATCTATTTCCTCATTCAACTATCTGTTCATAATCTTGATTGCCATCAGATCTTTAAGAAATTCTTCATTGAATTTTCATGATAGACACACATCTTTTGATTTTTTTTTGTTTTACATATATATATATATATATATATATATATATTTTGGAGTTAGGGAAAGAGAGGGGGGTGGGGTGGTGGAAGAGGGGAGGACCGGGGAATAAAATCCGTCAAGCCAATAGTAGCGCAATATGCAACACCTGGTTTAAGTTTTGATATGATGATGTCTTTGTTACTTTTAACTTGATACTGAACTTCCTTGCTCTATGTTTTCTTGTAGGCAATTCCTCCAATTACACGAATGGCACTTACACGGGATACCTGGATTACTGTCTTGTGCAGAAAGTTGAGGGACTGGTGGCATTGGGTAAGTTGTGTGTTTCATTTCTTTCAAATGACTGTGTGGATACTGTTTTTCTCCTATGCCAGGAGTGCTGACTTGAGACTTTGCAGGTCGCAGAAGGGGAACTTCCCATTGTTGCTTCGCATGGGTCAGTGCTCAACTAATTCTTCTATATAGATCTGCCTCTGGCCATTTTTTGATGTAAAAAGGTTGTTTTCTGATTATCTTGCCAAACTAAATTGTCAGGGCGGAGATTGAAGCATATAAATCTCTTGATCCCAGTGTTCGTGTGGTGATCTTGAAAGCATTATGTGACATTCGAGTCGAGGTTTGTCCCCTGACTTTAATTCAGTTTCTGTCTCTTAGTCATTCGTTTAGTTGTCTCTTTACCCTATCCTACTTTCCTGTTTATATACCTGGAAAAATGAGTTGGTAAACTTTTTTTTTTTTTTTTTTCCTCAAATATATCTGTTGATCGTGTCATTTGTCAATTTTCTAGTCATGGTGCACCGATTGCATCCACCAGATTATATCCTAGGCTGTGATATTTGACAAATTTACAAGGATAAAATACAGTATGTTGTACCCTGGGTTCAGAATCTCCTGCCAAATTGATGCATTAAGCTGAGAGTTATTAGATCATTTTGTGTTTTAGTGTTTCTTTCCACTCTATAAACCATCCCTCAAGATAGGCTTCCACATTTTAATTTGTAGCAAGAAGACATCCGAAGCTATATTGAGAACTCAATGAAGCATGGAGTTCAACTTTCAGCATTTCGCAAGGAGCGTATTGGAGGGGATACACCTTATGGAGTGCATTACTGGTAAATATTTGAACATCTAACAATGGGCTTAGTTCTACAGTCATATCCTTATGTATATCCGCTAGACATGCTGGATGCCATTTCATATGAGTCGTACGAGCTGTATATATGTTCATTCTTTTTTCTTCTTTTTTTTTAAATGTCTTCTGTCATGTTTCTTGCATTGGTTTAGGTATGAAGACGACCCAATTATTGGCCATCGTTTGTACCGGGAGATGAGGAAAGTTGAGGTCAAAAGGGCGAAGGCAAGGGGTTCCCATGTTATTCCAATTGCAACATACCAGTGGGAAACACTAGCCACCAACTTGGATGAATTCCAAGATGTTTCGGTAATTTGCCTGTTCAAAACTAATTTTTTGGTTTAACATAATAATGAGTTCTGGATGGTCATTATATAAAACTCCCTAAGGTGCTAAGAATAGTTTTTATTAATTTGGAGAGCACACAATCATAGCATCTAGGAGGGGCCCAGATGTGGAGATATTGTGCCTGAAAAGGGCTGTTTCTGAGAGTCAACTGATAAGATGTGGATGATGGACGAAAGTATTATCCTCAACTTCATTCATCAATTTGGTATTGGAGAGACTGCTCTAGTGATTTTAATCTGTCTGTCCTGACTTTAATGTAATTGGTTAGTGGTGGCTGTGCTCTTTGTATGTGATTTTACATATTGATGGGGAAAAAAGATATTTTGAGGCCCTGTGTTCTTTTAGGTTGAGAAATAGTTACAAATCTGAAATTTATGTTTTCTCTCACCATTCTTTGTTCTCGTCATATAATTTTCAAAATTTATCCAGGAGAAGCTATTCACCAGTAACAATAGGACAGAAGTGTCTATAGGGAAAAAGTTAAAGATTGATATGCTTCCAGAGATCGAGAAGGTGCACAAGGTACTCAATCATTTTCCTGTCTATGAATTTGAATTACTTATTCCTATGTGGACTTCAAAAAAATTCCTGGCGCCCTATTTTCTTATGTTGAAGAATGTTCTTGCTCTATCTTTGTCTTGTATTTGCCAAGAGATTTTCCCCTTTACGTTGAACTGCTTTTTCTTGGTATAGAGGAAAGAGAGGCTGCTGAAAAAGCAACACAGAGAAGCACTACTTCTTGATAATTTTGTGACTGTAGATGGGCTTGCTCCTGGGCGCTCTCTTCGTGACAGAAAACCAGTCACCTATACTTTTGGTAAGAGAAATGTTCAATGTTAGCTTTTGCCAACTAACCATTCCCATGCGCTCGCTCAAAAATTGTGTCCATACTGGAGAAATATGAAATTGTCCTGGTACTTTCCATGAGCTAAACTGATTCCTAGTAAAGGACTTACATTCTACATTATGTAACATCAATGGTGACTCGATATAATGGCAATAGCCTTCTTGACACCCAACACCTTGAATTATTCATATTACGCAATTTATGAGTTTCCTCCTCATCTGTGGGACAAGAGTGCTTGAAGAGGTCCTCGTTTAGTGCAAATGCCTTCAGCGTCATATTTTTTCTTATGATGTATAATAGATGAATGAAGAAATTAAATATTATTTGAATTGTCTGTGCAGATGATTATGACCGATCCATCAATGAGGCTATCAAGATAACAAAGTAGGTGTTTTCTGCATATTTACAAGATCTTTTATATATATCTTTATCGTAGTACCAACATGCTGATCCTCTGCTTTCTGTCCTTCCTATCAGAAGGAAGCAGTCTTCACCAGAACCTATTCCAAGACGAGAGGGTTTTGTTAGACCTGAAGTTTCTATGAACGGACAATGGAGTGAAGGTTTGCGTGCAGATTTCAGTGCAGTGTCTCCTAACTCGCCTTATTTTGATGATGCTGAAGAGGAGCATAATCCTGAACAATTAGATCGAAGGTAGTTTACTTCTTTCAGTTCTTTCGGTTTGGCATTCTTAATTAGTGATTTTGGCATTCTTAGTTTGATTGAATCACTAATTATGATATGCTGGCGCTGGCAATAGACAAAGGCGAAGGCCGCAAAGGTATTCCGAGAGAGACTTTGTGGAAGCAGTTTCGGACATGGAGGCAGACCTCGACAGTGACGATGATATAGTTGGAGAAGCAGTATATGATGAGGAGTATCTGAGGAAACGTAAGCAGAGGAAGCTGTCCAGTAGCTCTGAAGGAGATGAAGAATACCATATGGATGAAGAAAATGCAGAGGAGGACGAAGAAGAGGAGGAAGAAGAAGATTCCTCGGGCATCAGTGATGATAGTGATGAGTCCCCAAAGTTCAAGAAATTACCTGGTCGTACAAGGAGGGAGACTAAACTGAGATTAGTCAGAGACATAGATTCTGGGTTGAGACGGAGTAAAAGGACCACCAGGAACCGCATTAATTACAGGCAATACGAGCTCTCAGAATCTGATAATGAGGCTGCGAAGCCTCAAAAGTGGAAAACATCCAACGAGCAGTCAGAGGCAAGCGAAAGCCCGGGGTATTCAAATGAAAGTCATGATTTGGAAAATAATAACGACGATGATCTGGAACTAAAAGCTACTGATCGAGGTGTTGAGAGTTATGCTGAGATGGGCGAGAAAGAGGATAACCAACCCCCTGAGAAATCTAAGAGCCCAAGTCAGGAGGAGATCGAAGGTGAGGGTGCAAGAAAAAGAGGTTTTCTCGACCTCAACGAGCTCGCTCCAGGCTCCGGCTTCGATGATGGCCCTAACACCGTAGTGAAAGATGCAGATACAGATGACTTCTAGAGCTTCTCCCTCTTTGTTTGCAAGCGAGGTTAGGTTTTAAATTTTTAATTTTGCCTTTTTCCTTCTCCAGGGAATCGTATTGTACGATAGCAATATCTTATAAATTTTGCTGGATGAGCCTGTGGGAGAAACTGCTGGTTGGATTCTCTCTAGCAGGGCATAGTTAAAGCACCCTCCGTCGTAACCTGCGGTAGTATTTTCATGGTTCCCGAGAGTCGTGCGCAGTGTAGAGTAGGTTTTAGCCATTTTTTAGAGTCGCCTTTGAATTCAAAGAAGCCCTTTAGAAAGGACGGTGGATCGGGATTTGTTGGGCGAGGTGATCAGGAGTTGTTTGCTCTTCTCCAATCTTATGTACAATAACATTTTAACTTAATATTATAACTGAGATGTGGCTGTTTAGATATATATTCCGTCCCCATTAACTGCCGGGGCATCGACCCAGGAAGAATCAATTGTAGGCTTATTGATAATCCATGATCAACTTCCGTTCGTAGTACCCTACCCCCAGGAGAAGTCAAATCCCCGCTGCCTCCTTGAAAGAGAGAGGTCCTGAACCACTAGACGATGGGGGCACACTTGCCCGACCCCTTGGATTTCAGCCCGTGCAGTTTTCGTTTGCAGTGATCTTGTGGGCATTGTCGTGAACTGTTTTCTCAAATACCACTGTATTGAGTATGTCTCTTGAGATATAGTATTGGTTGGCAAAGGGAAACTGTTTCATCCTATATCTGGATTCCTGGGACGGTTTGCTCGGTTGGGTGTAATAGGGATCGATGATTGTGTGCCTGAGCATAATTCTCGGATTCGAAACTACACCTGATTTTGACTTGAGTTGATTTTGTCCTTCCAGAAATCCTACGGGCAACTTCCCTCGAGCACTAAACTGGAAACATCTCATCTCGGACCCTGAGAGCCAATTGTGCTCTTTTGTAGTCCACCTACTGGCACCAAGTTAGTACTTTAATTGCAATCAATTACTGCACACCTGTGCCTCGGGTATACCAAGTTTTGGTTAGTCTGATCGGCAGGATAGTAATCAAAACAAGAGTCGTGAAGGTCTGAATATGAGATAATCGAAACAAGAGTCATGAAGGTCTGAATATGAGAAAAAACACGATTCCTGTAATGGTCGGCAATGACATTGATATAAGATTAAAAGAGCAATTCAACCGAAACACTGTAACTCAACATGATTCCTCGAACCTTAAATACTGAACTAAAAGATAGTATTATTCTCATCTTTAGAGATGAACAAGACGACCAGAGGGGGAAAGAAGCCTCCGATGGCCAAGTAATTCACTACATGTGACTAGGCTAATTCAAGTTGCACCCAAGTTGAGTCCCGACTCTTCCTGTTCAATCATTGGCATTTGCCGAGGTGAAAATTCCGGGATATACGGTTTGCATTTGTAGAGCCAATTTGATTTCCTAATCCTAAATCTGATATGCCTCCTCGACAACCTTCTGATGCATTTCAAGGATTGGAGAGGTTCTTGAGCTCTTCCTCCTTAGCGTACCAACTTGGAATTAACCGAGACAGATGAGGATAAAGATCCTTGTAAGAATTCTTGATTGTTCCTTCGGCTACTCTGGTAGCAATAGAGATATCTGCGATAATCATGAACGATTAATATAATATCTGATTTTATGACGCTCCAGAAAGTATCTACGCTTTCAAACCTTTGAGTGGCTTCTTGTCATCAGATAGCTGAGTTATGATGTATATAACAGCCGCAGCTATGGATATTGGGCTTCTCCTGTACAAGTTGATTAAAGAAAAACAAATCAATACGCATTGCATATGGTTTACAAAATCTAAATGGACCCACCATCTACCTCAGAATTTTCAAACAGGTCAAGCATTTACGATAATATTTCCTTGAGGACCAAAATGATGCAGTTAAATAAATCCTATTTTAGATCTTCATACTGGAAATTGAAACAATGAAACTAACCTTATGTCGAGATCTTCTGCTTTCTGGACAACTTCTTGAGCAGCCTTAACTTCTTGGTTGGTCATTCCAAGGTTTGAACAGAAACGTCTCTGAAAAGGATAAATCGTATTAACAATTAAAATCCATGAACGGAGAGAGTGACTGACCCGAAATGACCTCCAATCCGGACTTACCATATAATCTCCAGCATGTATAGTCCCCATTTCAACAGATCCCATTTCCCCCTCCAGTAGCTTCACGATAAATTCCTTTGCCCGACCAATTTCTTTTTTTGTGGCTCCATTCGCAACAGAACATATTTCTAATTGAAATCAACATGTTCAGGACTTGTACCGAGTGATATTTCCCAAGTGACTTGAACCATAAGTTACCTTTGACAGTACGAGCTTTATTCTCTTGTCGACAAGCAATGTAGAGGCAAGCTGCCAAAATTGCATCTAAGTTACGCCCTTTCAGAGGTTTTTGATCTTCTACCTTCTTATATATTTCATTAGCTCGGTCCTGGAGCCCAAATTAACCGGCGCATAAAGGCATTTGTCAGTATGAAGGAAACAAAAACAGAGAACAGGATTACACTATATCAGACTGTTGCAGCACTAAACTATATGGAAGGTGCCCAAATGCTCTCTCTACCTAGCAATTCAGACTGAAGTGAGACCAGTGATCAGGCATGTGCCAGTGGCATATATTGACTATCAGTACAAATCAGAAACCAAGGCCAGTGCAGAGGGTGCTTTCTTCGACACAGAAGGGGCATGCCACATATAGACAAATACAATGAGTGCACAGAAGCAGCTGAGAAGAGTAGCTCACACACCTTGATCGTCGTCACAAGTCCCAACCTGAAATTAACAATCAACCCATCAGCAAGATTTGACGTTCATAAAGCTAATGAAAGGAAAACCCTCACCAAATAGACAATGCTTCAAAAACAAAGCCAAAAAATGTTCCAACCTCAACCAAATTGAGCTCTAAATGGGACAAAATCCACACATTTAATTCGGCGATTCAGCACAGAACTCTCGACACAAAACCCAATTCGGGAATTTTACTTTTTTTTTTCCCTCTAAATTATGATAGAAGTGGAAAATCTTAAACCGGACAGCAGGCAAACCAACAAAAAAGAGAACCAACTGGGAACAGCCCGAGATTGTCGATTCCCCAGTGCTATTCGCAAACGTTGCGCAAGAGGGATAGTCGATAGAGAGGTGTGGAGGCAGCACCTGTCGGACATGATAGCGATGGACTTGAATGCCTGAATGAGGTTGCGATCAGGATTAGCGCCACGGCCCTGCCACTTGCCGAGGGAGGAGTTGAGGAACTCGCCTGAGGAGCCGTTGGGCTTGGAGATGACGGTGGAGAGGCCGCCGTCGGTGAGGAGGGGGTTGTAGGGACCACCGACACGGACGGGGTCGTTGTCATTGGACTCGTTGGCGAAGGTCCTCCACTCGGAGGTCTCGTCGATGGAGTGGGCCTCCAGGACGAGGCCGCACTCGGAGCAGATGGTGTCCCCCGCCGCGTGGTCGGATACCACCTCGGTATACTTCTTGCAGTCCTTGCAGTATGTGTCCGCCATGATCGATCGAGCTCCGATCGGTAAGGGGTTAGGGTTCCGATTCCTCGCTGGACTGAGGCTTTGCGTCGGCCGGAGGCAGGAGAGGGAAAAGGGGTTCGGCGACAACCGCGTGCGATCTGTTACTCCGTTACCATTCATTCCCATTTATATAACTTTTTGGAAGGGTAATTCTGTCATTTAAAGCGTAAAAACGTTCTTTGTCTGTTGCCTGAAGAAAAAAAAAATTCCCGAAATTACAAAATAATTATTTTTCTTTATCGAACCCTTTATTTTTCCTTATAATCATTATTATTGCCTCAAAAAACGCAAACTTTTCAAATTTTATTAATTTTATAACGAAATTTTTTTTACTCTAAAAATACATAAATTATTAATTTAATATCAATATTAACACGACTTCTATTTTTTCGGATCGATAGACTTCAACGACAACTACCTTCCGTCCAATCGGAGTTATGTATGACAGTAAAGGTCTCCGATGACTCAAAATAGGTAGATAGTAGAGGCTGATGAGACTCTCACTACTTATCCCATTCATTCTCTTCTCAATTTTACTTTTTTTTTCCCTCAAATTCGAGCAATGAGGGTCTCACAGGGGTCCATCGCCGCCCTTATAAGATCGTCGGCGACTTTGGCTACCCCGATCGGATGGTGTGGCCATCGATTCTCTTTTAAATTAATGGAAAAAGTTGAGACGTGCTAAATTAATATCAAATTGATAGTTCGTGCATTTTTAAATTAAGAAAAAAGTTCGTACTATAATTGATAAAATGTAAAAATTTTGTATTTTTTAGACCATTAACCCTTATTTTACATTAATTCTTTTTCATGTGTATACCATGGTATCCGCAAGCTCAACAGATTTCAACTAATTCAGTTCTAGCTAGGTTGGCTCACTAAATGGTAAAATTCTCTCTGTATAGATTTTCTCTATTTACAATACTCGAATTCGAGACATTGCTTGAATGGAACAAATACCGAAACACTTGAATCGACTCATGTAAGTATAAATTTTTATTTCTCAATAGTAATTTCATACCATTTATTGGTATATATCATATTTAACTCTCTTTTTTTCAAAAAATTGAAATTTGAGGGGAAAAAAGGTTATATATACTTTTAAGTTTATTAGTCTTTTTCCATTTTCTTTCATTTTTGGCACGTGTTTCTTTAGATAAATATGTAATCATCATATTTATGGTTGTTAATTTAGGAATAGAGCTTATATATATAGATGAACTTATGAGAGACTTTATACTGGCAAAATCCACTAGGCATTTTCGTCAAATTTTAATGTACATTAACTCAATTACTATTATGTTGTATCTAGTTTAAAAGTGAAATTTTTTTCGAGACAAATTTCGTCAATGTTTGAATTTTTTTTTCCATAAGAAGTGGAGCAGTTAAAAACAAATAGAGCCTTAACATTTTACGAGCTGCGTCGAGCATGTCTAGATGAATAATGTCGGACTTTGTTGTAGCCAGCGCTTTTAAGTACCTTAAATGATATTCTTCAATTGCATCCATTCAACTTATTGTTATTGCTTTTGTAAATTTATCAAAAAGAATTTCGAACACCAAGTCATGTAAAATTAAAATGAAATATAAATAACTTCAAAAGAAATTGAATAAGCTAAAAATAAATAAATAATTAATTAATTATAAATGGGAAGAAGAACCGAAGCCTATTTTTTATAACGGGCCTGCAATGGATTGGCCTAATTCGAGGGGCAACATATGAACGGCCTCGATTAAATCATCTTCGGCCTCAGAACAAGAAATCCTGACCGTTGGATCCATCGTCGAGGCGCGAACCGATAAAACCACCGGTGCTGATGACGGCGGTGCCAAGAAACAACCAAAGTTCAGGCGACAATGGTGGCGATTTCTCTGTACAGAGGGAACCTCCACCGCGTGCCGGACGTTCCCCGGCGATGGCTGATGCCGAACCACACCATCTCCATGAAGGACTTCAGGTGCCTCCTCCACCGCCGCTCTCGAGCCCTTTCCCGTAGCCCCTCCGCCACCACCTCGAACCCTAGGGTGGTCCCCGAATCAGACCCTCCGGGTGATGCCGCGAACCGAGCTGGGCCTTCGGTTGAGCGCGAATTGGAGAATCCAGCCGCAGGTGACTGCCGAGAAGGGACTTCGAAGGGAGTCGGGCCTGAAGAGGTGAAGAATGCGGATGAAGATCCGAGAGGATTGGGAGGCGGGGGAAGTCCGGAGAAGGCGGCAAATGATAAACCCGGTGCACAGGGGAAGGACTCTGCTGCCGTCGATTGCAGCGGAGCAGCCCAATTTCAGTCACTTGAGAAGCCTGAGGAGCCTGTAAAACAAACTGCTGAGGTGCATAATCTATCAGTTGTGCTTCATTCTGTGGTTTCAATTATGATAGAGGGATGAATTCGACATGATATTGAAATTTCGAGCTGCTGCTCTCTTGAAGCTATCTGTTGCTCAGATTCATCCTAACCGAACACATGTCTGCTTCTTTCTCCTAATTGGTTGAAGATGGTGAAAATTGAATTTTGTTGAAGCTAAATGCACTTCCAATTCTTTAAAATTCTTATGGAACGTGTTTCTTAGATTTTGATTATGATTTCGAGACTCATACCTGCACAAACAGATCTAAGCTAGAAAAGCTAGGATTTTTCCTCTCTATCCTCAATAGATTCAGGAAGGCCATGATATATGATTGGGGCGTGTTTGTGCTTCAAGATGGTACAAAATTGAAGAATATTCACTCCCGCCGAATTTATGTAACTGTTATGAGTTTCTTATTCTCCAGCTGACGGAGAAAGTTGACGTTCTCGGAGACAAAGAGAAGAGGAAGAAGGAAGTGGAGGAGAAGTTGCAGGTTTTGAACACGAAAAAGCATGATTTAGTACAGGTTTTGAAGCAGGTGAGCCAGGGCATTGATTCTTTTCCCCCCAATATGACCTGCGTGCGTGCGTGTGTATATAAGTATATATATAAATATGTTGGTTATTTCACCGTGGCTCGTTGCTAGGATATCTCTGGTTTTCATGGCGACTGGCGACTGTCTTTGTAAGTAGCACACTAATGTTGTCACTTGTCAGATTTTGAATGCTGAAGAAGAACTGAAGAGGCGAAGTATGCAGGGGATGGCTATGAGACCATCAGTACCACTTCAAGTGGATGTCACGAATGACTCTGGTTCGATGACTCGGCATCCTACTCCTAGAGCGGGCCCAGAGGGCAACCAAGGGGGTGACGTGGAAGGAGGGGAAGCAGAAGATCCCTCGAACCACAACATTCAATCTCGACCCTTGCTTCGCATGAGCAGTATGTCGCCATCTTCAGAGTCACCGCTGAGAAGGCCTGCCCTGTCCCAGCTCAATTCGGTATGGAAATCCCTTTCATGCTGAATTCACTGGAGTAGTAGATATCTCGATTTTGCTTGTTTGCTATAATTGGCCGTTATACTGAAAACATTTTTGCCATATCTGTTTGGAGTATATCACCGAATTCGAAATGCATTGTTGCTTTTTGATTGTCTCTTTGTTATTAATGGAAACCGATAAGCATTGCTGCTACCTTTTGACTTTGAGTCACCCTGAAAATCTCTTGATCCAGTGAGGTAGTCTTCGTCTCCTAGACTCTTAACTCAGGTTTCAGCAGCTGAATGCATGATATAGCTGGTGGAATGAACTGGAACAAACACTAGCTTAATTTCTTTAGAATGTGTGATGATCCAAGACTCGTGATGGATGACCTATGTTTTGAAGGTTTTACATCTCGGAGAAAATGAGAAGTGGATAGAGAAGGTATCCACAGAGTTTGTCCAAACCATGCTCGCCTGTTTGGGATATCTTTATTTTGCTCAAATGCACACCTTCTACTGTCAGTGTTCTTCCACTTTTTCGTCACTCCTTTTCCCATTTTACTTTCCTTCAATATTATCCAATCGAGCTTCTAGGTGTTGACTTGAGCATCATATGATGAGATTTCCTCATTCGTACCCTCTGGAAGACAAAAGGATCTCTAATTTGATCTCTCTGCAGGTCCCGCACTCCTCTCGTGCAGGTTTAGCTGTGAGCGGTAGTCCATCACGCTTTGCTCCCCAAGGAAATCCCCCGAATCTGCCTCCGGCAGTGTCTTTGTCGGGAACAAATTACATTGCGTCTTCGCCTTCTCCTGCAGCATCTGGCGGTACTTCTGCCTTCAAAGATGCTCGACAGCTGAGCCCGTGGAGCTAGATGGGCCATCTCGGGCGTATATGTTTTCATCATCTCAGGAATGACGAGTTGGTGTTGTTGTTTTACTGTAATGCTCTATTCTTTGGCTCGATGATGTAAATCTTTATACTCCTTGTATCTTTGCTCCAATGCTTGAAACTCCATGGAATCGAGATTGTCCCGGCTATGACTGTTGTCTCGGTAAGTTGGGATCATCTAATGAAAGCTCATTAGATTTAATTTCACGTTCGAGTTCTCTGCGTCCTTAGACGTCCTTCGGGTTCTCTTTGACAAAAATTATTCGACTGACTCGGGTACGAACTGTCTGGGCTATTGAAAATGATCGTGAAGCTTATTACATGATATTGCAAGGTCGGGATTCTTTGGGCCTGCATTTGACCTGCTGGCGGGGGGCAAGGCAAGTGATGTCCTGCATAAAAATTGACTTATTCCCATACTCTGATGAGGCCCGACTGCGTCGATAAATGGCTATATCAAGCGGACATCATATCAAACCGTAGATTACACTATACTTTTGCTAACACAAATGTTTCTAACCTTCACATAGAACTTATACGTAGTGGACAACAGGGTAATTATATTTGGTCACTTCGAACTTACATGGTTGCGAACTTGCGATCACGTTCAGCTCACCCGAAAAGTCGATAAATCTGCAGAACAGGTGATGGTTAGTTTATACGATGCTTGATTTAGATATAACTCGAGTAGAACATGAACATTCGTGGTCAATGGGCCTACTTAGCAGGCATCGGGTGCAAAATGGCACGTGCGACGGGGTCCTACACGAGAGCGACTTCGCACGCGTGACATCACCCCCCTTGTCCCTAGACCCTTGAGACAGACGCGGGGCCCACCGGTCGCCATCGCCCATTCTTCTTCGTCCCGCATCTCTGCTTGCAAGACAAACGTACTAATAATAATAATAATAATAATAATAATTTCCCTAAATTTTTAATAGAATAATAAAAAATATAACGCACGTTTCAAAAAATTAATAATATTTATGCGGACTCATCAGAGAGGAAGTAACGCTGTGCATACTCCTTCGCATGATAATTAAAAATTACGAGTCTTATAATAATTCTCATCCGTTTATTAATTATTAAAAATTTTAATATTGATCTATGATGATCCTCTATAATCCACCAAATATTTATAAACAGTACCTTTTTCTTGACTTTTATCGACCACTAGAAGCCGTGGATCTCTGCCACGTGCCATCCATGTACTTGGCAGTGCATCCTTCCCCTCTTGAAATCGCCACGTTGTACTTCCACCAACAACCATTCGACATCGTCATCCCGGGTTAGAATAATCAGCAAGTTCAATACAACCCAATCAAGGTTCGTTTCGTGATAACCCATTGCAATGAAACGATACAGCACGTCCAAGAGCTACAGAAAACTCGATCGGATGAGTATGCTTTTCTTCACGAGAAATTTACTAAGAGTCTCACCGGTGAAGGAACGCTCTCTTCATGCTCATGAGATTCATAGATCATGGAAGTTGTCGGATAAGTTTGCTTTAATCCAGATGGTAGAGACAATAGTTTGCCATAAGAATCTATGTTTGCGTGAAATTAATATGGTAAAATAAAATGAGAAAGATTAGAACATCCTATGAATAATTAAGTGATTAAGATCGTTTGTGGACAGCATTGAAGCACAAATTTATTTTTTATTTCGTATTTTTTTTGACTTTTTCATTTTTATTTTTTTTTGGTCTGTTTGGAGCAACGCATCGGGCCATTGCCTTGTTTGACTAAACCGAGCTGAGAGGAGGCGGGGCCCAGACACGTGGCTAGCTCAGGTCGAAGCCTCATTGATGTTGTCTTGGAGACGGTCGGTGGGAAATCTGGTTAGTAGACTCGAGCTTCTAGAACATGGACACTTGGCACCATCTGACTGGTAGCTTGTACGACGCTGGCCAGATCAGCTAGTTGATTTTCTTTTCGTACGTACAATCTCCGATATATGTTCAACCTGTCAGCTAAAACTTAGTAATTATAAGGTGTTTTGGTTGGAATTTATTTTTTGTTCGGTCAAACGGTGGTATCTATAACTTATTTGCTCTAAAGGAATTTTCAAACTTAACCATATGGTCATGAAATGAAACTAATTGACACCACTCACAAGATGTTTCCGGGGAATTCATTTTTGTCCGGTTACCAACTGCAAGTGTGGAACGTATTGCTTATTTATTCAAAAGAAATTGGAATTTAACAATATGATGAGATCGGGAAATAAAATTTTATTGGGGACAATTTACGCTGGTCCATATTTATCAATAATTTTTTGGCTATATCGAGGAATTTTCTTCTTGCATATGTGATGGGAACTATGTAGGACCACTACTTAACATTAATACTTTAGTTTATTCTTAATGGGCACAGTTTAACTTTTAATTAAGGCATAACTTGTACACTAAGTCCCGACAACAACGTATGCCACGCATGAAAGGGATGTCTAAAGTACGCTCTAATTTGGTGGGTTACCCTCTTTCCACATAATCGTATCAGCAAAACTGTCAACTTGCCAGGTTATGCCACTCCCGTGGTTTAAGCCTTATTTGCCACCACGTTTTCATCTCTCTTAACTTCTCTCTCATTCTTACTTTATACTAAATTTCTTCACCATCAAAACCGACAGTGACCGTGACTCTGAATTTCAAAAACGTGAATACCTACCATTAATCCACATATGCCGATAAATCTACAATATAGGTAATGATTACTTACTATCGATATGGAAAGCGGAATCGAGCACAAGCATCCCGCTGATCCTCGAAAGAGGTTTTCTTGCAACGAGTTGAGATTTATTTAGATACACCATGAACATGAAGAAGGGACACGAGAGAACCCACCAATGTTTCAAGCTTCCAAAAGAGACCTACAAGCCCACGTGTGTATTTTGGTTAAGGTGGTACCATTGACGGGGATTTATTGCTCTATGCGTACAGCAATACTACGAAACAGTGGAGTGGAGTGGACTAAGTTCCAAAAGACAGGACATGGAACATGGGGCTAGCTAGTGCTAACTTTCAGTAGGACCAGGACCAGAAGGCATGGTCTTGGTCCCCGGTGTGGAACCCGAAGTGGCAAGAGCTTGCAGGCGGGTTCTCTTGGTAGTCGGAGCTCTCGAGTTTCGGGAATACGCTGAGGAAGTTCTTGCTCGGGACGTCTTCCTCGTCCTGGGAGAGGTCTGATTGCTCTGGCTCGAATGCGTAGGAAGAGTCCGCAGGCTCTAAGTGCGACGAGTGGCCGGTGAAGTGTGGGCTGTCCGAGTCGATTATGTCACTTTTCGCCGAGCAGATGTCGTCCTGCTTGCTCACGAGGATCGGTACCTCAGATACCTCGCCATCAGAAGAAGAAGCGAGAACTGGTTCAGTCGGTTCTTGGGATAGGACAACGGGCAGCTTTGGGTTTTCGCTTTCTTCCTTGTCTTTGCGAAGCAGCCTGTCCTTGAGCACAAGAACCTGGCACATAGAATCACTTTGCACAGATTAGCATACTCGAACCCTACGGGACTATATCCCAAGCACGTCTCGATTAACAAATATGTGATAACAATGTACCTCGGACTCCAATGCATCCCTCTCCTTGAGGAGGTTCTCGAAGTCGGACTTGAGGGCGTCATAGTTCGCCTGGAGAGCATCGTAGTCCTTCTCAAGCTGCTTCGTCTTCCAACGGGCTCGGCGGTTCTGGAACCATATCGCAACTTGTCGGGGCTGCAGGCCCAGGTCCTTGGCGAGCTGGACTTTCCGCTCGGGCTCGAGCTTGTTCTCCACCTCGAAGCTCTTCTCGAGGAACTGGACCTGATTGGCGGTCAATCTCCTCTTCTTCTCAGGCTGGTGGAAGAACTCATCGATGTCCTCCTCCCCGTTCTCATCGTTATCAAACGGGCGGAAGATTGAGCTGGTAGGCCCGTTCGCTCCGTGGATGTTTTCAAAGCTCAACATAGCTCTGGCACCTGAGATTTAACACAAATCCAATTCATACGAGGCGACTTGGATGTCCGATGATCCGGAAGTCTGAGCACTGGACTACACCTAACATTGATCGATTCGTACTAACCTATGCCATTCTATAGCAAGGAAAAAATATTGTCTCTATGCCGGCCGACAAATCGAATTATTATCAAGATAAACATTGCAAGCCATACTACCGCAACATATCGGGCTCGACAGGTGAGTCGCGTTTCGATTTAGACCTGAACGAGGAAGAGGATCCGTATGCTGAAAAACGAAATCAAGCTTCGCCAACAGATTCCCATATAGCAAAAACAAGAAACAGATTGATCGAACCGAAATCGATACGAAACAGAAATTCGATACGACACCGATTTACGCATAACAAACCAAAGTACTGGTGATCAACCATAGGGGCATACTTATCCCCGAGGAAAAGGAAAAAAAAAAAAACAGCGCAAGAAAGCAGCTCAGAGAGAGAGAGTATACCAAGAAAAGGAGGAGAAGACCCGGAGAGGAAGAAGGCATCAGCAGAGGAGGAGGAGGAGGAGGAGGGAAGGGGCCGTTGATTTTGGAGAAGAGACGAGAGGGTTGAACGGCCGCCGGCGCCGGCGAATGCCAGGGGACCACCCGCCATGGTAGAATCCGAAAGCTAAGGGGGTTTCTGTTCAATCAATCAACTGTCGCCATGGAAAAAGCTATGTTCTTTTCTCTGTGGGTCGGTTCCCAAAGCTCGGTCAGCTCTGTTGTGATCCCACGAGTACTTGGAAGTGGGGGGTGCTTTATTTGTGGCGGAAGAAGCTGGTGATGATGATCTCAGTGATGTGGGAAGTGTGGGAGCACCGGCAGCTCACCCCCATCACTCAGAAGGATGAGTTTGCAGAGCAGAATAAGAACCGGTCAGACGATAGATAGTCGGGCGTTTGCTCACTTCTCAGTGAAGAAGAAACAGAGAGAAGCGGCAGGGCAGAAGAGAGAGAGGGAGAAGAAGAAGAAGAAGATTTCTTTCCTTTCGAGGAAGAAGACGATGATGGGTTTATAAAGCTTCGGAGCTCAAAGCAGAGCGGGGGGAGGGGGGAGGAAGCTGAAAAGTTTCTCTCTCTTTTTTTTTTTTAATCTTTCTTTCATGGGAGTGGAGACGACTGTTCTGTTTCTTTCAAGTTCTCCATGATGCCCCCTGTCCATGGTCGGAATACCGACTTATTAACTGAGACTAATTTCATTTAGGTACATATAAATTTTGGTAGCGAGATCATTTGTCTGAGCTTCAAACCTTTGAAATACTAATGCCTTAGAGCATCTGAGACGCATCTTCGTCCCTCTCTCTACTTATTAATATTAATTAACAGCGGAGAAGAAGATTTGTTTAATTAATGCCTTAGAGCGGTTGAGAAAGAAGAGAAAAGAAACAGAGTAGTGTTGAAGTTTATACGTTTGAGTCCATTTTAACATTTCGGTTTTTTTTTTCTCTTTTCCATTTCATGTCCTCCCAAGAAAAATGGAAAATAACCGAAATGCACATTTAAGACACCGTTCTCAATTAACGTTGAAAATTTTCACCCACAAAGAAAAGGGGGGAAAATAAATCGTAATGTTGAAAAGCTTGTCCGACCTTACGCTCGATTAAGAAGGGATTAGAAAGATATTCCTTTTTTCGATATTTATTTTGATATTCGGAAGTCAAATGGGTCCCGACTAATTCAATTCAAGCCGGATCAACTCATTAAAAAATAAAACTCTCTCCATGTAGACTTTCTTCATTCACAATACTCCAATCTAACTTTATTTGAGAAAAATAAGTTTCGTATCGCTTGAACTAATCCATAATGATCAAGTGAATATTTTTCAAATGGATTTTTTTTCTCAAATGAACGATTAATATATCAAAGTAAACAGAGATTCATGTGTAGATATTTAAGAACTTTTTCAATAACACATATATTCTTATTTCTTAACTGTCGTGATGGGTATAGGATGTAAATGAACTGTGAATATATATTGTGATCGAAATACTTATGTTCACATCATTAGAGCGATTGAAGCTTGCACGAATCACAACAATCTGAATCGACATTGTTTGACATGGTGAAGTCCAAGGACAATGCTATGAGACTTTTTGGCCAAAATAATTTTGTATAGTAACTCCATAATGTTTACCTAACATCCAGAAATCTTACGAGCTCTTACTATTTAAATTCAAAATTAGTCGACTCATTAAATAATAAAACTCTTCCAATTATGAATTTTCTCTATTTACAATATTCAAACCCAAAACATTATTTTTGATATTGCATGGTATAGAATTGACTATACTATAACTAGTTGTGTGATCTACGCGATACACGGACATTTGTGTTTTTAATTATAATTAATATTTAAAATTAAATTCAGGAACACCGATAGGATAAAACTTTAGAAAAGCTTCTCCATTGCATTTTCGATGTATTATCTATCACGTAATGAATTTATCTTGGTAATCACATAATGTCTTAATACATAAAATGTGAATGGACATCCGATTATGAGCTGAGGGAAAGCTCATGGAAATAACTCCTTAAAGTTTAAACGAATGGCAAGCTCTTATCGCAAGAATTTAAAATAAGGGCAAATTATCCTATAAAACCAATGATTTTACATTTCTTTCAAATATATTATATACTTTTAAAATAACTTAAAATATCCAATGGTTAATATATTTTTTCAAATCTATCTCACCGTTATATCACTGTCAACATTTAATGGTTTTGCCATTGTGGTCTTTTTATCCGGAAAAGATTTGAGAAAAGAATGAAAACTATGATATAGATTTGAAAAAAAAATTAAAATCGCGGAATAGATTTAGAGCTTACTAACGTTTCATTAACGGAAAATATAACACCGTGATAGATTTAGAAAAAAATATGTAAATCGTGAAATATTTTATATCATTTTTTAAGTATAGAATAGATATAAAAGGAAGGGAAAACTCTTAAAAATAATTATATATTGATAGATTCAATTAGAGGGTCATAATTTTTTTTTAAAATAGAAAATGAGACAAAAGTCGTTGTGTAACATTGGGAGGGGTAATTTGGTAAATAGGGATGGTGGAGAGGTAGATGCCGGATGATATGACAACGAGGAAGAGGAGAAAGACAGATAAAAGAAAAACATTAAAAAAAGGGAATCCTGTCCAATCAATCGCTTTCTGAGGTTAACCCCGTGGCAGCAGCAAAAACTCATTTTTTATTTTTTATTTTCTTTTCCCCAATCTTTATCTTATCTATTTATATTATTTACCAAAATATTTGAAAAAAATTGGAATAATAAAAATCGAATCGAAGTCAGGTATGGTGACAGATGACTCAGCTCAACCCATTCAATTCACTGACCTGGTCACTCGCACGCACAGACACCCCCACCCTTTATTATTTTGGCCGCAAACATAATTAAATCAGAAAAAAAGAGAGATGCCAATCAATATTGTGCCCGGTGCCGTTACAGGTTCTATGCAAGCTTGTGTTTAATTTTCGAATTAGATAATGATCCAACTCAACTTGATCCATGTAATAATATGATATAACGTAGAACAAACTCGCGAGACAATAAGAGAAAGATTGTTTGCCTGCATACTGCACCGTAGGTGGACGGCCACACTAAATCTGGTATGTGCAATTAATAAAATTACCGACTGCTATTGTCTTGATTAATTGTCATTCCAAATGTGATTGTAATGCGGAAGATTAAATAATAAAAATTAAAAGTTTTTTTCCCGGAGTTTTGGTTTTAATAAAATGAAGAATCTTGACCTCCTGGTCATTCTCCCCGCCCAATAGCGGGAGCTGGGCCCTCCTAATGGGCCACGTCGACGTGACTCTGGGCCCACGCTGTCTATCCTCAGAATCTACAATACAATCTATTTCCAATTCCTTGATCTCTTCCACTCTTTTGCTTCCAAGTACAGCAGGGATACACTGTTCGTTTCTTGTCCAATCAATCAGCTTCGCGATGAATTACAGTTCGAAATTCATTCGGCCACGAACCCGACAATAGGATCCGGAACGTTACCGTAGAGCTCTCTCGAGATATGATCGGAGCATTGACTCGTAATAATCACTTCATTCAAGTACGATCCGTGAACTTTAAGATTCGCTTAATTTATATATCGATATTGTATCTCTATTAGGCTTGTATGGATATGAATTTATTTTCACTCAAAAATTCAAATTGGTAAGTGATGCAATTGAATTTTTTTTTAAAAATTTTTAATGTAGAATTAATATTCTCAATGGTTAAGGAGCTGTACACCGGGTCAATCGGGGCTAGTGGTCACATGACATGAAAGACCGCTTTTTTGCTTTTTGTGCTATGATGGACCAGGAGAGGCATAATGCCACATGTTCATCGTCCCTTGAGTTGTCCCAATCTTAATCGCCTTTTGTATTGTTCTTGGAATGCTTACTAGCCCCAACAAGTTCATAAAGTTGGACATGGACCCGGTTTGGTTTTCGGTTTTAATTTTATTCAATTCAATTGCTTTGGGTCATCGCACCAAAATCAGATCCGATAAGGGGTCTCGATCCACCTCGCCACATGAAATCGAGATTCAACTCTTTTCTGGAAGGATTTTGTGTGATAGTTCATGTTTCGGCAATTTTTCCAACGAGAAACGGCTCGGCTCATTGACACTGTATAGTCGCAATCGAGATTCAATTCCTTCAGAAAAGATCGGCCGTTATTTTGTATGGCATAGTTCATGTTTCAACTTAAGAAGTAAAAGTAAAAGAGAAGTTTTCGTTCGTACGATTTTCTTGGTGGGGCCCACGGTCCTCCAGGAAACCCAAAGCTTTATATGCCAATGCCCACTGGCCTAAACTCGAGAGGGGTACAAATGGAATGGTCCATTGCCTAAAAAAATCATTTGTCACTATTTTACAGGATCGTTCGTGACTAGATGCATTGGTGGTGCTACGCTGACGGGATCGGTGTTTGTACTGATTATTCAAATCGTCTGATATGTTCGCGGTTGAACACAAGAGTCCGAATATTGCATAGCGAGAGCGGCAATGTTGCTATCACTACTGCCCACCATATTTACTTATCAAAAAGATACATTGGAAGGGCAAATTTGTTTTTTTCCGCAGAAATATTCTGCTGTTCTCATTCGATGACCATAGCAATATGGTGTCATAGTTGTTTGCCAGCTCGATTCAATAAGTAACCAATGAATTCTTGTAGTTTTCCCCTTCATAATTCATCATATTTCATGTTGAATTTTCGATGATTAGCTATTCGTATGCGAATCATAGATATGAATAAGAAGTCACCCAAAAGTAAAAAGGTGTTCTCTTTTGTACGAGGTTTGCTCATGGACCATGATGCTGGTTATGATAGTGGTATATTTCTATCGGTGTATCATTATTATTTTTTAAAAGGAGATTTCACACGAACTATGATATATTAACTAAAAACTTTTGAGAATGATCACATGAAAAACTTACTTATTGATAAATAACGTGCTCTTGCTGTCCGAGTCATCGGTAATGTAACAGTCTAGAAGATTATGATGCAGTCCCGACCAACTAGGAACCCCGATCTAGAAATATGTTATGGAGAGGATTTGGAGAAAGAAGTACAATTTCTGGCTTCCCCTAAAGTTCCCGGGGAGCTAGAATGAGAAACGCAATAAACATTAGGAGGCAGGATTGCAGCCCATCAAATTGGGCCTCATATTCCACAGTGAATTTAGTCCATTGGGCCTAAATGGGCCATGCCATTGCAGTTGTACTATTCTCTTAGCAGTTCGGTTGGATGGCCTTCCACGGCCTCTCTAGATCGATAATGTGTGTATGCACGAACGATAATATCAAACTGTCGAATGATTTATAGCTCGAGGGCACCTAGCTTTTGATATTCAATCGGAGTTTGCTCCGGACCTTCATCGGAGACATGTTTCAGTCTGTGTGATACATTACGCCCGGCCACGGCCCACAGTTGCTGAGGACTTCGTACAGTTTTTTCGGCAAGCAGAACCTACAAATCCCGTCGGACATTCAGGTGCAGGAGTAGCCAATCATTTTCAATTACTTGGGTGGGAAGGAATTTCATTTAGAAGGCTCATCCTGGGGCCCCAGGGCCCACCTCTGTCCTGGAGCTGAGCCCATTAAAAGGAACGTACGATACGAAAATCATTAAAGACGCGGCGGTGATCTTGTGGCCCAGCACGGTCCACTGAGGCCCACTTCCCAGCTCCCTCTCCCTGAGGTCATTCAGTTTCAGCTCCATACGGACCTTCACTAACGCTCTTAGGGAACGGAACTAAAGGCTCCATACCGAAGGCTCGGTTATCGTCCTCGTTCTCCAATGGGATCGTAACCGGAACCCCGACCGGCTCTGTACTTGCAGAAGATTTAGCTCGTCTAAAAACATGCAGTAAATGTTGAAGCAGGCCGAGCCAACTCTAGCTGGGGACTGAAGTGAGACGGGGATGGGGAATTTTATTCTATTTCTCCGTGGAGGCGAGACTGCAGAAGTTAGTCCCTATCACATCCTGTCATGGTCCTTCCCTGATTCGTACCACTTCAAGCGACGATAACTGGAGGTAGATGAAGGAATAATAGCATATCAGATAAAGGTATAAGGAGAAGATATACCTTATCTTTGGTCCAATAAGTCCACCTGGGAACACGCCCTATCACTAGAGCAGAATCCAGACCATACCTTGCAGTTCAAGCATCGTATGATTATGAAAAAGAAAAAAACTTGTTTAGAATATATATATATATATATATATATATTTGGCATAAAACTGAAATTAACAGTAAGTTCAGCATATATTCTCCCAAGAGAATCATCAATCATTAGTTCATTATTAACACCACCAATCACCATTAAAAGATTATCCACAGAAAGGCAGCACGCCGTTGGCCTTATCCGGACATAGAATATGGTATCAGAATGCAGGCTCTGGCTTCCGTCTCAGTACTAACCATCCCTCCATCCAGTATCATCCGTTCTGTCCATTTCCCGGGTCATGCTTGAGGAAAAGCATCGAACCGTGTACTGTCAAACTAGTTGTTTCCATCCTAAGCTGTGCAGTATGCATGCGCATTATGCCTGATGACATCTTCTCGATGAATCTGGATGACTGAACCGTGCTTGATGTATGGACAAAGCTTATGCTGGGCTGGCTGGAAACCGGGGAAGACTGGTAAGTTCTGGTTATGGTTATGGCACTGTAGACGGGATGAATCCTGGGGATTTGGAGGGGCCCGCCGTTTGGTAGGATGGGAGCCGCCCAATATTGGAGAGGGCTATAAATGTCATGTGCCACTAAATGTCTTCCATGGCATTGGCATCCACACATTCATTAAAGAATGAGCCAAGAAAGGAAAACTGACAGTGCCCCTCACGAGGGCATCACCAACAACTAATGGAAAAATGAATAGACAACTGCTGCAGGACCGATGGTTCCAGACCAGAGAAGGAGCCAAAGCTTGCCGAGCCGGTCATGTGACGTTACTGTGCTGGTTCGGGGTAAAATAGTTATAATGGACTCTTCCATGAGGGAGAAGGAAAAGGAAAAGAGGACGTTGTTTGCATTAGATTGGTTAGATCAAAGAGACAGTGGCCTCACCACTGAAGGGGGAGCGTGTGTGATGGAATTCATTTGTGGGGGTCACTGTGCGGAAACTGCATGGGGCCAACACACCACACTACCTCGGCAGAGCATTAGACGAGATGCTTATCGCTAAGAGCTCGGATCCTGATCATCCACTCGTGATTCAGGGTCTGTGAAAGGCCTGGCAACTCGACGAGCCGCAAATTGCAGGAATGGTTCCCGCTCGATCCATTTGTCACCACACTTTGGCTTCCATGTTTTTGGAGTAGGAATCATCCTCCCTGTTGTGATTTGGTTCCAAAAAGGTGCTTTTATGCTCTTATCTGATTGCAGACATATTCTACTCATCAAGAACAAATCAAGATACCCTCTTAGGAGTAACGCACACAAACTCTCTCTCTCTCTCTCTCTTCCCATGATGATCCGTCTATCGAGAAAACCTTAACTTACCATAATGTGGCGAGGAAGAATTAATAAATGTACATGATTGAACAAAATTAACAGACCATATCCTTGTCTGGTCTGTCACAACTTTACTAGTGCTTTCTTATGCCACGATACGAACTAAATTCACTGAAGAGTTTCTCACTTTGTAGCAATAAAAAGTTTTTACGGTCATTGCGACAAAATCTAGACCTTTCTTATCAGGTAGGACCACAAGCCTTCAACTGGTGTATAAAAAGGAGCCTAGACCAGATTACACTTCTATGATTCAGAAAGCTGAATGTGGGGGGTCAACAGTATCTTATGTGATCCTTTTATTTAACAATTTTGTATGTTTGTCTTACTTTCCTTGCCCGGTTTTCTTTCTGTCTCTTCAGCTCACTCTTGCCTGTTGTTACAGGAAAAACCACATCAGATGGAACCCTTGGAAGGTTATGTCGACTGGCGGAAAAGGCCTGCCGTAGGAGGCCGCCACGGTGGCATGCTCGCAGCCTCCTTCATCCTAGGTCGGTTCGTGCTATCCTTGAACTTTACATGACAGAACATAACTCGGTTAAGAAGTTGCATACAGAATGTTGATGACATCAATTTTTTGTTGCTGAAAATTGAATTGTAGCTGTGGAGGCACTGGAGAACTTGGCCTTCCTGGCCAATGCAAGCAACCTCGTGCTGTACCTCACCAAGTTCATGCATTTCTCGCCCTCAAACGCGGCGAACATGGTGACAGACTTCATGGGGACGGCCTTCTTCCTCGCCCTTCTCGGTGGTTTTTTAGCAGACAGTTTCTTCACCACTTACAGCATATACCTAATAAGTGCTACGATAGAGTTCACGGTAAAGTCCCGACTTACTTACCTGAGTAAACTTCTTTGGCGATTATCCTCGTCCGGGAAATTTCCATGACGTGAGTTCTCAATGTCAGGGTCTTGTGCTGCTCACACTTCAAGCTTGCATACCTTCGCTGAAACCGCCAAGCTGCAATCTGAGTAAGACCGAGGCACCGTGCCTTGAAGTGAGTGGTGGGAGAGCCGTCATGCTGTTTGCAGGACTCTATCTCGTAGCTCTGGGTGTTGGTGGAATAAAAGGTTCGCTCCCGCCGCATGGTGCTGAGCAATTTGACGAGACCACAGCAGAGGGCAGGAAGCGCCGGTCGACCTTCTTCAACTACTTCGTGTTCTCACTTTCATGCGGGGCCCTCATGGCGGTCACTTTCGTGGTGTGGATCGAAGACAACAAAGGGTGGCAGTGGGGCTTTGGGATTTCCACTGTGACGATTCTCATCTCAATCCCGATCTTCCTACTCGGTTCTTCGACATACAGGATTAAGGTCCCGGAAGGGAGCCCGATCACAACCGTGCTCAAGGTAATGACCATATGTTTATGGCCACGCTTGATATAATGATATGCATTCTCAGCATCCCTTTAACCCAAGCCTGAACTTTCCGGAAAATCTGCCAATGGACATGGACTGATTCTTTGTGTCCAACAGGTAGTGGCTGCTGCCACCTACAACACTCTCAAATCCCGGAATGCTTCCCATGTCGTCGTTAGCATGGACTTGAACCCGTCTTACGCGAGCCAGAGTAGCGAGGGCGAGGAAGTGAATTCCAATAAGAAGTTGTCGAACCCGAGCAGGACCCTGTCACACAACCTTAAGTTCCTCAACCGAGCCGTGACTGAGGAACCTAACCACGAGTTCCTGCAGTGCACAGTGAATCAAGTGGAAGACGTGAAGATCGTGCTCGGGATCCTCCCCTTCTTCATGTCAACAATCATACTCAACTGCTGCCTCGCACAGCTCTCGACCTTCTCGGTCCAACAGTCCGCCACTATGAACACCAAGCTTGGCTCCCTAAGGGTTCCACCGGCCTCTCTTCCTGTCTTCCCGGTCCTCTTCATCATGCTCCTTGCCCCGGTCTACGACCACATCATCTTACCATTTACCCGTAAATTGACCAAGACCGAGACAGGCATAACCCATCTGCAGCGCATTGGGACGGGGCTAGTCCTCTCCATCATGGCAATGGCAGTGGCGGCTCTTGTCGAAGTGAAACGCAAGAACGTGGCAGAGAAACTCGGAAAGATGAACTCAGCCGGACCCCTTCCCATAACTTTCCTATGGATTGCCCTGCAGTACCTGTTCCTCGGATCAGCCGACTTATTTACACTGGCAGGGATGATGGAGTTCTTCTTCACGGAGGCTCCACAGAGCATGAGGTCCATGGCTACGGCCTTCTCGTGGGCCTCATTAGCCATGGGATACTACCTCAGCTCCGTGCTTGTGGCGGTCGTTAACAAGGTCACACGGCATTTCTGCCAGGTCCCTTGGCTGTCTGGTTCCGACTTGAACCAGTATCACCTGGAGAGGTTCTACTGGCTCATGTGCATCCTCAGCGGGGTGAATTTCCTGCATTATCTCTTCTGGGCCTGTCGATACAAGTACAGTACATTAACATAATAGCAGGAAATTCTTTACTATTTGGATACTTCTTATGTAGCGCAGCGAGATACTTTTCTTAGATGAATAACTCGGGGATCAGAGATCCCCTTCGTCCTATATCAGTTCCCGATTATATAATCAGCTGATACGAACATATCACAGTGTGAGTCTCTCTGTACCATGCTGCAAGATTGTAGACTCTCTCTCCCATGAATAAAAATACCACAGTTGTTACCTGCGTCGACCGAAATCCATATTTCGTGTGCCATGATGGGCTTTTTCAAAGTGACTGAATGAAAAGAACATTAGACCTGCTTGAAGGGACATAATTAGTGCTCGCAACTGACACATCTCGATCAAGCACGGGACGCTGCAAGAAACATAACAGCCTCATGCAGAGACGATGAGCCTGCCGACACAGTTCAGCCAGAAGGAATATGTCAACGTGCCAAAGAAAGACAACATTCGTTTCTGTTAAGATGGGATCGAGGTTTGAGCTTTTTTACCTTTCATTTCAAAAAACAGCCATCGACAAACATCAGGAGGGGATGTAGCTCAGATGGTAGAGCGCTCGCTTAGCATGCGAGAGGTACGGGGATCGATATCCCGCATCTCCATTTTTGTTTTTAAATTTTTGTATCCATACTTCGTAGTCTCGCACGGGTTCAATTCCGAACATCCTGCTAATTCACTTTTCTCATATTAGAGTCCCGATAATTTTGATTGAGAAAGCGTAATCCCACGTTCTTTAAGCATGTAATTCAGACGATTATGCACATTTCATCTCCATTTTTGTTTTTAAATTTTTGTATCCATACTTCGTAGTCTCGCACGGGTTCATTTCCGAACATCCTGCAAATTCACTTTTCTCATATTAGAGTCCCGATAATTTTGATTGAGAAAGCGTAATCCCACGTTCTTTAAGCATGTAATTCAGACGATTCTGCACATTTCCTCATAACTTTCTTCTGATGAAGAGCTCATACTTGCGTTCACATTACACATATGTGTATAATACAAATGCCCGCCCTACTGAATCACTGATCCTCCTCATCCCACAAAATGTACGTTACACAAAACGAAGGAAAGAAATGGTTCGGATCGACTACGACTTGCCGATCAATCAGCCTCCTGTAACCCGCCAAGCACAACTGAACCTATTAACAGCCCAGCAGCCCCCACAGTGAGTGCCCCGGCCACCAGCGCCTGCACCACCACCAGCCCCGTGGAGTCATCCGGGATCAGCACCACGGCTGCCACGGCCACCACCAAAATTGGAAGGGCTGCTGAGGCAAGCGTAGACGGGGAGGTACCCGCCACCTTCTCGAGCAGGCTCAGCAGCCCGAGCTCCTCTGCTTTCGAGAACACGCCGAGCTTCTCTATCGACGACAGGGTGAAACCAAGCTCCTCCGCCTTGGAGAGGAGCCCCGCTTTCTCGACATTGCTAAGGACTTTCCGCTTCTCGAGCTTTTTGAAGACGTCCACTTCGACTTGTTCGCTCCCCTCGTAGAAGATCCCCGCCCCGAACCATTGCTTCTCCCAGTTATCATCCAACTTGTTCACCTGCACATCATCACCCCAGCTGTAATAATCAAATCGTACATCCATTTCTAAAGTTACAATTACTGAAAGAGAAAAGTATACGAAATCACAGAGTCAGGGATGAGCCCAGGATAGCTGAGCCGCCCCCTCAAATTCCGATATTCTAAAAAATTAGTATATCCTCGTTTTAAATTTTCATGAAATTACTCTTATTCGCCCCCTCAATCAGAAAAGTTTAAATGTTTATTGCCCCTCCGAGGACCTTGTCCCCTTGATCTAAATCCTACGTCCATCCCTGCACAGAGTCGATCCATTTACGAGAGTTTGAGTGACTTGGCTTCAGTCTCGCCTAATGCAACAATGGCCGTTGAGCAACCAGGCAGTCCAATGGCGCAGTGCTTGGAAAAAGCTTCCACACCCTCTGCTCCAAATTTTCCAGGGGAAGTGAAGGAAAGAGAGAGAGAGAGAGAGAACGGAAAAGCGTCGAGCTTTGAGGGGGAGAGTGGAGCTGCAAAAGGGAAAGGTACCTTCTTTCGGGGAGCCATGGCGACGATAGTCAAGGGCTTCCTGGCGGGAAGCAAGCGGCCATGATTGTAGCGAGGCGCAGAGGAGAAGGAGAAGGGGAAACTTCTGGGCTTGTCGGCGGTTCTTGGAAGAAAAGCCGCGGGGGAGGGAGCGGCGACCGCCATTGATGCTCCTCTGAGCTGCAGCTGCAGAGCTTCGTCTTCTCCGACTTCTTTCCGGCAAGAGCCCGACAGAGATTCGTATTGCCACGTTGGATCAGGGGAAGCCAGAAGTTTTGGTTTAGTAGTTGACAGTGCATCACATCCACCAATAGGATTAGAGATTGCTCTATCCGCATACATGTATTCAATTTTTTTCTTTTTCTTCTTAATTAATTATCCTCCTTGTTTCTTGTGAAATCCTAATCGGGTCGCCCCTCAATCTTAAAAGAAATGCTCCCGAAAGCGCACTTATTGATATATAAAATAATTTTTAATATTCAATTTCTTAAAATTACGAGGATAATATCTCTTACAATTTGAAAAAATTACCTAAAAATAATCCAAAGATACAAAGAACGAGAAAATTCATTTGAAATTTTTGTTAAGGAATATCATCGTAAATCTATGAAAAGGAGAAGATGGGTAGGCAAATCTTGAAACACGCTTCTCGCCTCGCCTAAGACCATCTGATTTTGGGTTTTTGATTTTAAATGAGGGATCAAACTATTCGGAGAGGGTCCCATAGGATTGATAGAAATTAGGCAGTAGACTTGTGCGTTACGCGAATGTGTAAAAAAAAAATAAAAATATAAGTTTTTGACTTTTATGGAGAAACGTTTCAACTTATTAAATTTTTTTCCATTTTCTTTTAATTTTTATTCTCGATCAACAAATTTTTTACATTTTTCAAGAAAATATTTAATCTCATTTTTTTTTATTTTTCAATATAATAATTAATTAAAATTGTTATGATGTAGCTATCTTAGAGACACTAAATTCTACAAGTTGAGGGTATAAATGTAATAATGAATAATTCATTATGATCGAAGAGTCCCTCAATCACGAGTTGAGGGTATTAAAAAAATATGTGGCACATTCTTATTACGCCCCCGATTTTTATATATTATATAATCTTTTTTATAAGAATATATTCCATTATAATCGATTGATTCTCAATTTTTTTTTTTGGGTAATGAACACTTTGCTGAATATGGGTAATGAATACTTGGAAATATCTTCGTAGACTAATGGCCATAAAAAGAAATCCAATTCCACCAAAAATTTAATTACCAAAAGGCCATGTCCGCATGATCGCAGCAACTCGCACAGCCAAAATCTCTCAAGTTCCCATCTTCCCCTCCTCGCTCCGTCGACGGACTCCGCTCGGAGGCAACGGTAAAGTGATTTTCTTGTAAACCCAGCTCTCTACTTGTTTTCGCCTATTCGTTTACCCTGTTGATCTTGAAGTCAAGGATCTTCGCAGAACTGTGCGAGTATTAGGGCCATGACGGCAAGAAATGGAGAAGTACATGAAACCCAGTTGTTTATTTGCAGATTAGAATGGGAAGGTGGGACCTTTGGACCCAAAATTGTCGATTACATCGAACCCTGTAGGCTGTAGCTTTTCTTTTGCCCAACTCGGTGACAATTTCAACTCTCTTGTCCTTATTGGGCAGGGAAAACTCCATGTAGAATGTCACTGTTTAGCATTTTCTGCAAGTTTTTGTACGTAAACCATGCCGTTGGTTTCAAGGTTTTAAAGTGTTAAGACAGCTGACTGCTTCTAACCCATTCGATGCCTGTAGACGTATGTATAATATACATCCAGGGGTCAATGTCTATCCTTGTCATCGAGATATTTTATATGCATACGAAAATTCTCGGAGCTTTCTCCTTCTTTGTTTAGATGTCCATATGCATTGATTGCGGAAGAAGCACAAATTGATTGGTTGTTTGACTTCGCTTGTATTCACACATTGTTTATAGAATATCACGACTTGTAGTTTAATGCGCTGTTCTTAAAGAACTCCGAGGTGCCAGCTTGCAAGGTATATAAGTGTCTGCCTGCCCAGTCTTTCCTAATCACTTGCTGGTATTATCTTCGAGCCCGTTGTTTTGAATAGTCAGTGATGTGACTTGTATTCGTTCTGCCTATTTCTGAGTTCATCCATTGCACCACCTACTAGTTCAGAGAGGCAAGAATGGTTTTGATCTAACTATCTCTAAATCCTCTTCCCCTTTGTGTTATAGAGTTGACCGAACATGGGTGGTGTTCTGTGCTGCATTCAAGTCGACCAATCAACTGTAGCTGTTAAGGAGAGATTCGGGAAGTTCGATGAAGTGCTTCAACCTGGGTGCCACTGCCTTCCTTGGTTTCTCGGGAGCCAGTTAGCGGGACATCTCAGTCTCCGGGTGCAGCAGTTGGATGTGAAGTGCGAAACCAAGACCAGGGTTCGTTTGCTCTTTAACTTCTCAAGAATATGATTAGGAATATTTCTCAATCGCAAGTTTCTCTGATGCGTCATCTTTATTAACTTTGTTATTTCTTTGTGGTGAAAAGTGTAATTGGTTTTCTGGATTATCTTATATAAGGACAACGTTTTTGTGAATGTCGTCGCATCTATCCAATACCGTGCACTAGCAGATAAGGCAAGCGATGCATTTTACAAACTCAGCAACACTAAGGGTCAAATCCAGGCTTATGTCTTTGATGGTATTGTTTAATAATTTTTAATTTATTCAATTTGTTCACTTGTTTATGGTAGACAAATTTGTCATAGGACATGTTTTCAGTTTTTTGAGTTTAATATCTTCTTGACAATTCATTCACACTGATAAATGGTAGCTTTCTCTTATTCGTGTGACTAATAGTGATTAGAGCTAGTGTACCAAGGCTCAATTTGGATGATGCTTTTGAGCAGAAGAATGAAATTGCCAAAGCAGTGGAAGATGAACTTGAGAAGGTATTTGTGAACAGGACCGAAGTTCATGATCTTGTGACTGCCGACGTGATTCTGGGTGAATAACTTTTTGTTCTTTAACGATACTATTTGTAGGCTATGTCTGCCTATGGTTATGAGATAGTGCAGACTCTGATTGTCGATATCGAACCTGACGAGCGTGTGAAGCGAGCCATGAATGAAATCAACGCCGGTGAGTATCATTTTGTTATGTAAATAAACAACGCTTACAAGTTTTTGATAGGTAACAATGTTTACAAGTTGGTATTACTGAATTAATGCTTAGAGGTTGGGATTTTTTTCTTTGTCCACGGACTCATGAATCCTATTCTAATGCATGATAATTCGACATTTCTCAGCTGCAAGACTCAGGGTGGCAGCGAATGAGAAGGCCGAAGCTGAGAAGATACTGCAGATCAAGAGAGCTGAAGGTGAGGCAGAATCAAAGTATCTTGCAGGGCTCGGAATCGCCCGCCAGCGTCAGGCGATAGTGGATGGCCTGAGGGACAGCGTGCTTGGCTTCTCGGAGAACGTGCCGGGGACCACAGCGAAGGATATCATGGACATGGTCCTTGTAACTCAATACTTTGATACCATGAAGGAGATCGGTGCTGCCTCCAAGTCCTCCACCGTGTTCATCCCGCACGGGCCTGGCGCCGTTCGTGACGTTGCCAGTCAGATTCGTGAAGGGCTTCTCCAGGCCTCCTCTGCAGCCAATTGAGAGACAATCGGGACTGTTATAAACTATTGATGGAAAGTGCAAAGGATCTTTCATTATGGGCTTTTGTGTAGGTTTATATTGTGAATGTTATTCAGTTACAACACTTTGTGAAGTTTTTTTCCTTCTCTTGGAAGTCGGGACGACTATGTTCCGTAACTTCCAGGATACATGGTAAAGGCGAGTTGCGAATCGTTCATTTTGATTGTACACATCATATACCTAATGCAACTGTAATTTCCTTTTAGTAATATTGTTTCTCGTATACGATTTCTCGGTATTAGTGATCATCTATAAACAATTCTCTTGCAAAAATACGACTCCAATGATCGCTAGGATTACCATATGATAAGGCGGTTGGTACGCAAGCCACCCGACAAAAGGGTAAAAATTTAACATTTGCCATAGTTTGTGGCTCCAAACTACAATTAAAAAGTTTCGGGTAGAACAGGAAATTTGGAAAAACTTTGGGCTAAATGATGATTTTAGGTAAAAGAACGTCAACGTCAAGCAGCCGTCGGATGGATTTTTGTGACGGCTCCGTTCTGCTCCTGCCGAAAGCTTAAAAGCTCAACGGAGGTGTCCGATCCCAAGAACCAGAAAACGAGCGGAAGAAGGCGAAGGATTTCGCCTTTAACTTGAAAGTTGATCAGAAGCCTTCTGGGTTTCACTTTCAGGCCGCTACGGGGAGCCTGCCAGAAAGAAGCTTGTCAAGCTGTTGGCTTCCTAATCCGTCAACCTCAGCGATTCGTAACCTGTCGTTTTCGACGAAAACGAAGAGAAACGAACAATTGCGTGAAACCCAGTTGTCTATCTGCTGACGGGACAGCCAAGGTAAGATTCTAAGACCCGAGGAATTGACAATTGCAAAGAAATCGTGGTTTTCAATTTTTTTATTCTATCCTTGTGATTTAGATAATATTAATGGTGGGTTCCATGTGATATTACTGAGTTTTCTGACGTGAAGATTGAGGGGCAGTGAATTTCAAGGAAGCTTCTTAGTTAGACAATGGCGATTTAACATTCTCTGACTGGCATTACTATTATATATGTAGAATTCTTTTTCATGATAAAAGATTGTATATGCACTTATCCAGGAAAAAAAAAAAAGATTGTTTATGCACCTGGAACTTCTTGTAGTTTTCTATTGGTAACAGCTCCCATTCGGTTATTTGTGTTTGTGTTTTTCGCGTTTTGTTTGTACGAGTTCAACATCAGACATCAGTTCTATGTGTGTTTGCTCAGCTGTGAAGAAGAGCAAGTACTTCGTTTTTGACTTTCCTTGGTATTTGACTTGTTCTTTTATTATATAGATAGATAGAGCTTGAAGGAGGCAACTTCCAGGCAGGATTTATATATTGGACGTTGTTTTGAGTTGTCATTACGGCCTTCTCTGTCATTAGCTGCTCCATTCTACATTCATCGGTTAGTCTCTGTGTCTGTCTTCTAAGCTATGTTCTCCCTTTTCTTTTAAAATTTATTAGTTCTCTGTTTCCTCGATTTTCCGATGGTCTTATCTTGTTTCTTGGAGTTACTACATTACTATTGCTCCTGCTTTGAGAACTTCCGATGACTTGTTCCTTGCTTGTTGCACACTTACTTATATTTTTGTTCATGTGGGAGTTTTCATGGTTAGGAATAAATTTTCCTTCAGTTATTGTAATTCAGCTGATTGATATAGTATAGGCTACTCCTTCCGTCTTTTTGGATGTAGGGTGGATACCTAAGATGGGGAATTTATTCTGCTGCGTAAAAGTCGATCAGTCAACAGTAGCAATCAAGGAACAATTCGGAAAGTTTGACGATATTCTTCAACCAGGGTGCCACTGCCTGCCTTGGATTCTAGGAAGTCAGTTAGCAGGGCATCTTACACTTCGAGTCCAGCAGTTGGATGTGAAATGTGAAACCAAGACTAAGGTTCGTGTATTTGCTAACTTCAAGAAAGAGCTCTCTCAATCATATTCCCTTTCTGGTGTTGATAAGTGCTTTGGTAAGCTGTCGCATGTTATGGACATCTTTTTTATTGATGCCTATTGAAAAAGGTAGATTTGTGAATTTAACGGTAAAAATTAGCTAATATATGGCTGATACTTGATTCTTGAGATGGTTTCTGTTGCATTTCTTCATTTGCGAAGTACTGAACTGTTGCATGTTTTTCAATTGTTCTGACAACATCATAGATTTCATCATAATTCATGGAGTAACATGGGAAGTCTAATTGGCTTTATGGACTTTCTGTAACTGCAGGACAATGTCTTTGTCAATGTTGTTGCATCTATTCAATACCGTGCCCTGGCAAACAAGGCGAATGATGCATTTTACAGACTTAGCAACACCAAGGGCCAGATCCAAGCTTATGTTTTTGACGGTATGACATGTTATTATTTTCTCATAGATAATAAATATGTTTTCACTCTGTCATGTGACTATACGCACACATGCGCGCACAATTTTAGCTTTAGTTTTATTTTATCATGATCATAGATAGATGTTAAGATTGAATTCTCTTTCAGTGATCCGAGCAAGTGTACCGAGGCTCAACTTGGATGACGTTTTTGAGCAGAAGAATGAGATCGCAAAAGCCGTGGAAGATGAACTTGAAAAGGTGAAGTAGATTGAACGTGATCTCAGAAAAACGTATTTATTCATCACATTGAGTGAATGGACTTAAATTTCTTAATGTTTTCATGTCGTGTACTTCTTGCAGGCCATGTCCACCTATGGGTATGAGATTGTACAGACACTGATTGTTGACATCGAACCAGACGAGCATGTGAAGCGAGCAATGAATGAAATTAATGCAGGTAAGTAGATCCCGTTTGGTGATATAGATTCTAAAAGTCTTAGGAGGTGATGAGACCCTTTAGAGGAGACATTCATTCAGATTACTTTTTGTTCTTCACGTTGCTAGCTTCACATTTAGATCGATGAACTGTTTTTTCCTGTTTTTGAAATAACGGGAAAATTCTCACTATCTGTAGCTTGCAACAATTCATTTGACAGAGATGATTGATGTAAAGATATTTGATGATTTTCAGCGGCAAGACTGAGAGTAGCAGCAAATGAGAAGGCCGAAGCTGAGAAGATCCTGCAGATCAAGAGAGCTGAAGGTGAGGCAGAATCAAAGTATCTTGCCGGGCTCGGTATTGCTCGTCAGCGTCAAGCAATTGTTGATGGCTTGAGAGATAGCGTGCTGGGCTTCTCAGAGAATGTTCCCGGGACCACTGCGAAGGATGTTATGGACATGGTCCTCGTCACACAATACTTCGATACTATGAAGGAAATCGGTGCTGCCTCTAAGTCCTCGGCTGTGTTCATTCCACATGGGCCTGGTGCCATTCGTGATGTCGCCACTCAGATTCGCGAAGGGCTTCTCCAGGCTTCTGCAGTTAATTGAATGCGTGCACAAACCAATCTAAAAGGATCCGATTAGAAAAGGGCAAGATATATTTTATTGTCGTGGTGATTGCTGCTAGGTCATTACTGTACATGTTGGATGCAAAATCCTACCCAGGCCAAGTCTAGGTGCTTCTCTATGGCATGGAGGAGCTTATCTTGTGGTTCTATAATCTGGTGTCACTGTATCCGTCTGAAACTCTTGGTTTCGAAGTTTGATCTGTTTGAGTGATTGTGCATCTCTCATTATCAACTTCTCATGTACCAAAGGAACAACGTGGGTTATTTTTCATGTTCTGTGCACAGGTCATAGGTTTCTCGAGCAAGAATCACAGTGTTATGCTGCCTTCTCAATGTCGTGTAAGATTGCACATCAATTTTCCCCTTATCAGTGGAACTCGTCGGTTCTGAAATTATTCACGCACTGGTTTTGGTTGACATGTTTTTGGTGTTGGAAGACATCAATGACAAAAAGATCGGACATGTTGAGCAGGTCAGTTCATCCAATGAATCAAACGATCCTCATTGTAGGAACATATGAGGAACTTTACAATCATTGTTGCCTTAGCTTCTTTATATTTTTGGCCAAACTTTTAGCTTCTTTATTTAGACACTTAATTTATGTATGTGCTAGGCAGCATACCTGCACTTTGTTGCGGGTCCAAAAATTGTCTCAATTTGTTAGATAGTATCTTAAAACGATAGATTTGGATTGTTGATGGGTCCGTGAAGAATAAACTCTTTATTGTAAAAGAACTATCATTATTATCATTAATTGATTATTATATAAATTCAAATATTTGAGACACTAAAATATAGAAAATGACCATAAAACATAATATGGTAGTATTTTTAGCGCAAACGACTCGCATTGCATTGTAGGTCTTATTTTTCACAGTGACAAAGATTTTACAAATTAAATGACGTTACAATTCTATACAAAATCTAAACATCTGTATATATCTAGACAATCTCTAATTCTTTTGCGTATTCTAGTACAAAAACGTAAAATTGTATCTATAAATCGATACGATCTTTGAATGTATTTTTTTTCCATAGACTCATTCATATTTATGAAACTTTTTAGATACATTTCTTCGTGATCATTATTGATCATTTAAATTTAGGATTTTTTTAAAAAAATTAATATAATTTATCATGCCAATTCAGTTAAGTTTATTCTACAATATTTTGTATAAAAAAGTTCATAATGAGGTATAAATCTTATCGTGAGCACATGTTCAATATAAAATTGTGTTGATAGACATAGAACTCATTCCTCTTATATATCCTTATTTTCTTCTTAATTTTTAAATGAGAGTTTTAGCTTAACTCGACTGTGTATGTGTGTGCAAAACATATTCAAGTTATCATTTATAATATCATTATTTTTATTTCATGGAAGTGTGTTTTGAATGCGGTAAATCGATTGACTCTTCAGAATAAAATCTATAATTTTTTCCTAAAAAAGAGAGGTAAGAATAAGATTTAAAATTTTACAAATAATGTTAAAAGCATGACATAATAATGTATTTTAAGCAAATGAAAATGTCTGCATTTTATAAATTTATGAAAAATAATTTAATAACAAAATTAGTTTTGATCATATATCTTCTCGTACAAATAAAAAGAGAAATAGTATTTGTTCTAGTATAAAGGTATGTGTATAATTAATACAATTTCTTAACAACGACACTATAAAGGATGCAAATTTGTATGTGAATGAAAATTTGTAAAGAAAAATAAAGTATAAGGTATGCGTATAACTCTTTGGGGGAAAGATAAAATAGATAGAGAGAAAAAAGTAAAATATACAATAAGGTATTATGTGTAACGGGTGTACATGTGGTATTATATCACCAGACACATAAAAAATTCTATTTTTGTTAACAATAATATTTTTGTGATATTACTGAAAACCAAGAGTAATTTGGAAATTTAATTGACTTGCGACATTGTCACGTGATATACCCGTTATATATAAGACATTCTCAAGACACGTGATATCAAATCTTATAGTAATAAAAAAAAAGTGAAAAGATTGTATATCATATAGGTGAAAAACGCGTCATTACATTTGTGAACGCTAGTGATTTGATTCCCGCAAGTGACAATATTTCTATAGTTCTGGTCGGGCTTCAGGATTCGTAGACCCCAGTAAAGGCTCGGGTGGAGAAGGCAATAACTCGGGTTCGGGTTATTTCAATCCAGGTCATCTCAACTCGGGTCGCGACCCGCGCATTGGCCCGGTCAGATTTGGGCCTTACTTCAGCCGGCCCAGTCTGTTCTCTCCCTCCAGTTGCGGCCCATTTCTTCCCTTGTCTGGTCAGCAGTTCAGCCCAGTGCAGCAATTTTGGCCCAATTCTTCGGTTCTCTATCAGACCTGCTGTCGGCCTAGTCACACCACCATTATGCCAGTTTAATAAGTTTTCCGGGGCCCAAGCTCATCTGACCCACGGCTCCTCTCCGACACTTTATGATCAGACTGGTATATGGACTCGGGAGCTACCCATCACGTGACTTCAGATATGTCGAATCTTAGTGTTCGTGATGATAATCTGAGTTCGGATCATCTTTTTGTGGGTGACGGTAAATCCCTCAAAGTTTTAGCTTCTAGTTATTCTACTATTAAACTTTCTTCACAATCTTTACATTTAAATCACATTTTTTATGCTCTTAATATTTCCAAAAATCTCATATCCATATCTAAATTTGCCAAAGATAATACTTGCTTCTTTGAGCTTCACCTGAATTGTTTCATTGTAAATGATCGCCATTCACACCGGGATCTTATGCATGACCCAATTAAGGATGGACTTTCCTGCTTTCACCCGAGAGTTAGGTATACTGTTGGTCCTCGGGCTCATCTTTCCTCGCATGGATCTAGTGTCTTATGGCATAAGAGTCTATGACACTTTTCCTTTCCTATTTTTCATTATGCGTTAGGTCCTTATTTCCTTAATAAAGATCATGTTGTTTATGTTTAATCTGCCTGCCAACATGGGAAGATAATATTAATAATTCTCTTTCTCTTACTCATCATAAGAGTAAATCTTTATTTGAGCTCATCCATATTGATATCTGGGGACCTGCACCGATTACCTCTCATACTGGTCATCATTAGTATATTCATTTTCTTGATGATTACAGTAGATTCTCTTGGTTTTATGTTATAAAATCATGATCTGACGTTCTTCGTGTCTTCCGTGCCTTTCGTATCCAAATAGAGTATCTTTATGGACGCCGTATCAAATATCTTCAATCCTATGGTGCTAAACAATTTCTGTCTGCAACTTTTCAATTTGAATTGCGAAACCATGGCATTTTTCATCGTATGTCATGTCCCCACGTCCCTCAACAGAACGGTTCAGCTGAGCGCAAACACCATCATATTGTCGACATGAGTTTCACCTTACTATCTCATGCTTCTCTTTCTTCAAAATTTTGGGATCGTGCTTTCAAAACAGCTGTATACTTCATCAATTGGTTACCAACCAAATCCCTTAATTTTCAAACACCCTTTGAGGTTCTTCATGGTCATGGTCCTGATTACTTTGGCTTATGAGTCTTTGGTCGTCTCTGCTATCTTATTTATGTCTTTACACTTGTTATAAGTTAGAACCTCGATCTCGGCCTTGTGTCTTTCTTGGGTATCCCTATCACTAGGGGTGTCGATGACTTGAACGTACTACTTGTTGGGAATTGGTGTATGCCCTAGAGGCAATCTATAATCAGTTTTGTAATATGATATCTATTTCATTATAAAACGAGGCATATCTGTTATTGTGTAGATTGCGCTAAATATGATTTTACACAATAATGTCCTTGGAATAGTAGGTTCAATAGGCATCAAGTGTGACTTGATTGTGAGATCCTATAATTACTGAACATTATTCCTAAATGTCCATAGTCAAAGTATTATCGTTAATTAGGACAACGGTAATACGGTTAGACTAGTGTGAGTGTTAATTGATGACCAAATCTCATAGGTCATGGATATGGAGATATCAAATCACACCACATGTATACATTAAGAGTAATGTGTATTGGACTGACCCGCCATGAGATTGCTACATGGGTTGTTACGTGACTGTCATTAGCATATCTCAAAGTGACTATAGTGTAATGGTCCTTTGACTTGAGGTCACCATAGATTCCTACGTGTAATGTCGTATATTTTGATACTGTCAAACGCCACCGTAACTGGCTGGTTATAAAGATAGTTATTGGGTATGCCACAAAGCATGGAAAAGAATGTGAGTGACCAAGATAGGATTTGTCCCTCCTACGAAACGGGAGCGATATCTCACGGCCACTTGGTGGTTAAGTCTAAAAGTGTATGCATACCCAAATGAGTCGATATAATGATATCGAGCTCATTTGCTCTGATAGACTTACCCGGTAAATCAAGAAAGAGAGATATTAAGTCATACAAGGATGTCATCGACCATGCCTTGGGCTCAATAGAGATATAGAAGACAATGGATTATATTACATGGTAATATAGGTCACGAGGTTCGTCGAGAAATTGACTTTCCGATTATTTGAGTAACAGTGATGTATTGCTAGATGCCGCTCACTGTTTGTAATATTAAAATAGAGATTTCGATATTACTATCAACGTAATTGGGAACCTACAGGGTCACACACTACGACTAACTTGACGAGATATTTTGAAACAACAAAATTGTCTAATAAAGATTAGATGATTTATGGTGCGACCGATTAATCGGATATTTAATGAGATTAAATTTGCCGATTAATTAGACCCGATTTATTAGATTTAATGGTGTGCTAAGTGGTTATTTTTATGGAACCACTTGGAGCCAATTATAGAAAGAAACATGGGCCAATTGTATGATAACACTTAGCTATACACATGGACTAATTAAATGATGTCACCTAGACTTACACATGTCACTTGGAGCCTTGATTCTCCTTAATCCCACATCGGTGGGGCTTTGAATTTGTCTTCCCCATATTGCTTATAAAAGGGGCAGCATGCATGTTTAGATATAAGAGATATATATATACATGTATATGGGTGTACGTGTATAAGTGTAAGGAAATTCAAGTTGAATTGTTCAATTTGAATTAATCCTACTAGTCTAATAAATTTCGGGTGTCGCATCGGGGTGTTTCTTTCGAGTGTTGGTCGCTAGCACCGCCGATCTCGAAAACTCGTCGACAAAGTCGGTGTGGATACCAGTAGAGGCGTCACGCGTGGGACGCTCGGTCGACAACTTTAAATATTCCAGGTACGCTTTTATTTACTCTTACTCTTCTAGTAGGTCTTGGAATTAGTTTCACGGGTAGGAAATTTTGAATTTCTGTTCCTTTTACGCTTCCGTTAGCCCCGTGGAACTAGCAATTGGTATCAGAGCCTAGCTAGTTAGAATCTGAGTAGATAATAGCATAAAATATGATTTTATGCTTGGTACTCGTGTGATTATGTTTGATATTTGCGGTGCATGACTGTTAGACATGGACAATGTCCTAGTTGTGTTAGTATAATAGTTATGCGTTTGGACTATTATGTAATTGTTACATAATAGTGTATGGTGAGATCGATTAAATGTTAATAAAATCCCTCAAAATATTAAGTCCATATCCTTCCACCATGTAACGCTCGTCAAGACCAAGATCGATGAGTGTGTAGACCTTGCCTTCGCATGATGCCCTCATTTATCCTAGTAAGATGTGGTGTTTACCAGTGGGTCGGACTTAACTGAGCAAGCCTAATAGGATTAGGAGTTCAGAGGCATGTAGTTGGGCATCGATCTACAAGATAGATTTGAATAAAGGAGTTATTCACCCAACTAATTAAGAGTTGCATGTGATGCAATTGGGAAAGTGAGTTCCCTACCTAAATAGCTAGTTTTGGGTGAATCAGCCCTCGCTGACTCAGAGCTTGGTGAGATATGGATCTTGAAGTACTATGAGAATGATATTCTCTGAATCAATGTTCAGGATCATTGATTTGATATAAATAGTGGGAGCAATATTTAATAGAGTCCTCATTAAATATTGTAGTGTCATAATACTTATTTTGCATATTTTTTTGTGGTAGTTACCATGGCAGGGAGCACATCTAGTACTTTCTGTTTGCGATCCGTCCTTGATAAGGACAAACTGTCAGGGAATAATTTCCTTGGTTGGTATCGAAACTTGAGAATTGTTCTCACCCAAGAAAAGAAACTATATGTCTTAGAGCAACCTCTTCTTGCGCCACCACCTGACGATGCCCCCCAAGCTGAGAAAGATGTTTATAGTAAGCATCATGATGATGCCGTAAACGTCGGATGTCTCATGTTAGTCACCATGGACTCGGAGCTTCAGAAGCAACATGAGAACATGAAGGCGTACGATATGATCGTGCATCTCAGGCAGCTCTATCAAGAGCAGGCCCGACATGAGAGATTCGAGATCTCTAAAGCACTTTTTCAGGCAAGGTTGACTGAGGGTAGCCCGGTGGGTCTTCATGTACTCAAGATGATTGGGTACGTCGAGACTCTGGGAAGACTGGGATTTCCTCTGGGTCAAGAGTTGGCCACAGATTTAGTCCTACAGTCGCTGCCCAGCAGTTATAGTCAGTTCATCATGAGCTATAATATGAATGACTACAATAAACCATTGCCTGAACTGCTTAACATGTTGAGAACAGCTGAGCATGATATCAGTAAGGGGACGTCTGTTCTAATGGTCCAGGGGACCAAAAGAAAGGGCAAGGGCAAGAGTAAAGGCCAGAGGGCTAAAGGTGCATCCAAGTATGACTTGGGTGCGTTGAAGCCTAAAGCCAAGGTGGCAAAGAATGATTACTGCTTCCATTGTGGCAACACTGGACATTGGAAGCGGAATTGTAAGGTATACCTAGAGGAGTTGAAGAAGAAGAAGGGAAGTGAGACTTCTACTTCAGGTATCCATGTTATAGAGATCAATGTATCTACTACTTCTACATCTTGGGTATTAGATACCGGGTGTGGTGCTCATATTTGTGGAAATATGCAGGACCTAAAGAACAGTAGATCGTTGGCAAAGGGCGAGGTGGACCTACGAGTTGGAAATGGAGCAAGAGTTGCTACATTAACTGTAGGGACTTATCACCTAGTTTTGCCTACTGGGCTAGTATTAGATCTTAACGACTGTGTTTATGCTATTAGTAGAAACATAATATCTGTTTCTTGTTTGGACAAGAAGGGATTTTGTTTCACTATCAAGAACAAGTGTTGTTCTATGTACATGAATGATGTATATTATGGCAGTGCACATTTAAGTAATGGTCTGTATGTTCTTGATCTAGATACGCCTATTTATAATGTGGAAACCAAACGGCTCAAATCTAATGATTCGAACCCGACTTACCTCTGGCATTGTCGTTTAGGCCATATTAGCGAGAATCGCATCTCTAGACTCCATAAGGATGGATTACTGGACTCGTTTGATTTAGAATCGATCGAGACATGCGAACCTTGCTTAATGGGGAAAATGACTAAGGCCCCTTTTACCGGAAAAGGTGAGCGAGCTAGTGATCATCTGGCTCTCATACATACTGATGTATGTGGACCAGTGAACAAGCTTGCTAGAGGTGGGTATCTCTACTTCATTACATTTACTGATGATTTCAGTAGATTTGGATATGTGTATTTGATGAAACACAAATCTGAATCCTTTGAAAAGTTCAAAGAATTTAAGAATGAAGTGGAGAATCAGTTGGGTAAGAGCATTAAAGTTCTTCGATCAGATCGAGGAGGTGAATATTTGAGCTATGAGTTTGCTGACTATCTTAAACAGTGTGGGATTTTATCTCAACTGACTCCACCTGGAACACCACAGTGGAATGGTGTAGCTGAGAGGAGGAATCGAACTTTATTAGATATGGTTCGATCTTTGATGAGTCATGCAAACTTACCTGACTCCTTCTGGGGATATGCTCTACAGACAGCTGCTCTCATATTAAACAATGCTCCGTCGAAATCAGTTGAAAGGACACCATATGAGATGTGGTATGGGAAGTGTCCCAAGATGTCTTTTCTAAAAATATGGGGTTGCGAAGCTTATGTGAAGAGATTGTCTTCGGATAAGCTTGGCCCTAAATCGGACAAATGTTACTTTGTGGGGTATCCTAAGGAAACTCGAGGATACTATTTCTATAATCCCATCGAGGGCAAAGTGTTTGTAGCTCGAACTGCGGTATTCCTTGAGAAAGAGTTTCTCTTCAAAGGAACTAGTGGGAGGAAATTAGAACTTGGGGAAGTTCTACCACAAAATGACATTGACCAATCGACGGGCGATGTTGCAGAACAAGTACCACAAGTTGTTGTGGCACAATCTTCTACACAGGTGACACGGGAGCCTCGTTGGTCTAGTAGGATACGTCATGAGCCCGAGAGATATGGATTTCTCGTGACTCAAGACAATGACGTATTGCTCATAGATAATGATGAGCCTACAACCTATGCGGAAGCTGTAATAGGCCCTGACTCTGAGAAATGGCTGGAGGCCATGAGATCTGAGATGGAGTCCATGTACACTAACCAAGTATGGACTTTGGTTGATCCACCTGAATGGGCAAAACCCATTGGGTGTAAGTGGGTCTTCAAGAAGAAGACTGATATGGACGGTAATGTGATTACCTTTAAGGGCCGACTTGTGGCAAAAGGTTTCAAACAAGTTCATGGTGTTGACTATGACGAAACTTTTTCCCCGGTGGCTATGCTTAAATCCATAAGGATCTTGCTTGCAATTGCAGCTTATTATGATTATGAGATCTGGCAAATGGATGTCAAAACTGCTTTCCTGAACGGGAAGCTCCTCGAGGATGTGTATATGACACAACCTGAGGGTTTTGTCGATCCACATAGTGCTGGAAAAGTTTGTAAGCTACAACGGTCCATTTATGGGCTGAAGCAAGCTTCTAGGAGCTGGAATCTTCGTTTTGATGATGCAATCAAAGAGTTTGGTTTCATTAAGAATGAAGATGAACCCTGTGTTTACAAGAAGGTCAGTGGGAGCGTAGTGATCTTCCTGGTGTTGTATGTAGACGACATACTTCTGATCGGAAATGACATTCCTTCCTTACAGTCTGTGAAGACTTGGTTGGGAAGGTGTTTCTCTATGAAGGACTTAGGCGAAGCTACCTATGTGCTAGGTATCAAGATCTATAGAGATAGATCCGGGAGACTGCTTGGCCTAAGTCAGAGTGCATACATAGATAAAGTGCTTCGGCGTTTTAGCATGCATGATTCTAAGAAAGGGTCGCTGCCTATGTTACATGGCATAAGCCTTTCGAAGGCTCAGAGTCCTTCTACTCGAGAGGAGAGGGACCGCATGAATAGGATTCCATATGCGTCAGCTATTGGATCCATCATGTATGCTATGTTATGCACTCGATCAGATGTCTCGTATGCTTTGAGTATGACGAGTCGATACCAATCAGATCCAGGTGAAAGACACTGGATTGCAGTAAAGAACATCCTTAAGTACTTACGAAGGACTAAGGAAATGTTTTTGGTATATGGAGGCGAAGAAGAGCTCGTTGTAAGAGGTTACACCGATGCTAGCTTCCAGACCGATAAGGACGACAGTAGATCGCAGTCAGGGTATGTGTTCTGCCTGAATGGAGGTGCTGTGAGTTGGAAGAGTTCCAAACAGGAGACAGTAGCCGATTCTACCACAGAGGCCGAGTATATTGCTGCCTCTAACGCTGCAAAAGAGGCCGTTTGGATCAAGAAGTTCGTGACAGAACTTGTTGTGGTTCCTAGCATCGCAGACCCAGTGGATCTCTATTGTGACAACAATGGAGCCATTGCGCAAGCTAAGGAACCCAGGTCTCACCAGCAATCCAAACATATACTCAGGCGCTTCCATCTCATTCGCGAGATCATCGACAGAGGAGATGTGAAGATATGCAGAATACCAACAGATGAGAATCTCGCAGATCCACTTACGAAGCCTCTTGTGCAGCGCAAGCACGAGGCTCACACTAGATCTATTGGCATAAGACATGTGCCAGATTGGCTCTAGTGCAAGTGGGAGATTGTTGGGAATTGGTGTATGCCCTAGAGGCAATCTATAATCAGTTTTGTAATATGATATCTATTTCATTATAAAACGAGGCATATCTGTTATTGTGTAGATTACGCTAAATATGATTTTACACAATAATGTCTTTGGAATAGTAGGTTCAATAGGCATCAAGTGTGACTTGATTGTGAGATCCTATAATTACTGAACATTATTCCTAAATGTCCATAGTCAAAGTATTATCGTTAATTAGGACAACGGTAATACGGTTAGACTAGTGTGAGTGTTAATTGATGACCAAATCTCATAGATCATGGATATGGAGATATCAAATCACACCACATGTATACATTAAGAGTAATGTGTATTGGACTGACCCGCCATGAGATTGCTACATGGGTTGTTACGTGACTGTCATTAGCATATCTCAAAGTGACTATAGTGTAATGGTCCTTTGACTTGAGGTCACCATGGATTCCTACGTGTAATGTCGTATATTTTGATACTGTCAAACGCCACCGTAACTGGCTGGTTATAAAGATAGTTATTGGGTATGCCACAAAGCATGGAAAAGAATGTGAGTGACCAAGATAGGATTTGTCCCTCCTACGAAACGGGAGCGATATCTCACGGCCACTTGGTGGTTAAGTCTAAAAGTGTATGCATACCCAAATGAGTCGATATAATGATGTCGAGCTCATTTGCTCTGATAGACTTACCCGGTAAATCAAGAAAGAGAGATATTAAGTCATACAAGGATGTCATCGACCATGCCTTGGGCTCAATAGAGATATAGAGGACAATGGATTATATTACACGGTAATATAGGTCACGAGGTTCGTCGAGAAATTGACTTTCCGATTATTTGAGTAACAGTGATGCATTGCTAGATGCCGCTCACTGTTTGTAATATTAAAATAGAGATTTCGATATTACTATCAACGTAATTGGGAACCTACAGGGTCACACACTACGACTAACTTGACGAGATATTTTGAAACAACAAAATTGTCTAATAAAGATTAGATGATTTATGGTGCAACCGATTAATCGGATATTTAATGAGATTAAATTTGCCGATTAATTAGACCCGACTTATTAGATTTAATGGTGTGCTAAGTGGTTATTTTTATGGAACCACTTGGAGCCAATTATAGAAAGAAACATGGGCCAATTGTATGATAACACTTAGCTATACACATGGACTAATTAAATGATGTCACCTAGACTTACACATGTCACTTGGAGCCTTGATTCTCCTTAATCCCACATCGGTGGGGCTTTGAATTTGTCTTCCCCATATTGCTTATAAAAGGGGCAGCATGCATGTTTAGATATAAGAGATATATATATATACATGTATATGGGTGTACGTGTATAAGTGTAAGGAAATTCAAGTTGAATTGTTCAATTTGAATTAATCCTACTAGTCTAATAAATTTCGGGTGTCGCATCGGGGTGTTTCTTTCGAGTGTTGGTCGCTAGCACCGCCGATCTCGAAAACTCGTCGACAAAGTCGGTGTGGATACCAGTAGAGGCGTCACGCGTGGGACGCTCGGTCGACAACTTTAAATATTCCAGGTACGCTTTTATTTACTCTTACTCTTCTAGTAGGTCTTGGAATTAGTTTCACGGGTAGGAAATTTTGAATTTCTGTTCCTTTTACGCTTCCGTTAGCCCCGTGGAACTAGCACTACTAGGCACATTTTTTTGTATACACGAGTTGTCTTTGATGAGCAGACATTTCCTTTCAAGATATGTGCACCTATCCCAATAGAAACTGTTCGGTCTTCTTCAGGCCCCGCTTGTACTACTGGCATGTCTTATCCTCCAATACATAATCCACCCACATTCCTATTCCTTCATTCATTTTCTCACCATTAAATTCCTCTAGTAGTATTGTCCCTGTTACCATTGATTCATCTGTCATGGCTCATAAGGTTCATGATCAGTCTATAGGTCCTATAGTGTCAAATGAGAATGCTCTGGCTTCTGATGCTGCACCTGCCCCTCAAAACACTCACAGGATGATGACACGATCTAAGGATGGGATTTTCCCTCCTACTCGATTTAATATAGCCCGACATCATTCGGCTTTCTCTATCTATGCTGATCTGTAGGAACCAAAGACATTTGCTCAGGCCTGCAAACATCATACTTGGCGAACACCAATGCAGGAGGAGTATTAGGCGTTACTCCAGAATCATACGTGGAATCTTCTACCCAAAACGTTATTGGTTATAAGTAAGTCTATTGCATCAAATAGAAAGCCGATGGATCCATTGATCGTTACAAGGCTCGATTGGTGGCGAAGGGTTTTAATTAGAGAGAATAAGATGATTACTCAGAGACTTTCAGTCCAGTCATAAAGCCGGTAACCATTCGAACAGTTTTCTCAATTATTGTTTCATTCTAGTGGCCGATTCGAAAATTGGATGTGAAGAATGCATTTTTTCATGGGCATATCACTGAGGAAGTTTACATGCGACAACCTCTTGGTTTTGTTGATTCCTCTCGCAATGATCATGTCTACTGTCTTTGTCACTCTCTCTATTGACTTAAGCAAGCCCCCGAGCTTGGTTCTAGTGCCTCAACACCTACTTTCAGCATATTGGTTTCTCTGACTCCAAAGCTAACACTTCTCTGTTTATTCTCCGAGGATCAAACTATCTTGTTTATCTCATTGTCTATGTTGATGATATCATTCTCACTAGCACTCTAGATGCACCTATTCATTCTATCATTTTTGCATTACAGAGAGAGTTTGCTATGAAGGACCATGGTCCTCTTCATTTCTTTCTTGGGATGGAGGCTCATGCTTATGGTATTGGGCTACATCTCATACAGTCCAAGTACATTCATGATATTCTGGCTCGCAGTTCTATGTTGGAGTGTAAGCCTATCAACTCTCTGGTTACGGCTGGCTCTCGGCTTTCTCTTCACAATAGGGACTCTTTTCATGATCCTTCTCTATACATGAGTGTTTTGGATAGTCTTAGTATCTCCCAGTGATTAGACCTGACATTCCTTATGCGGTCAATCAGGTGTGTCAGTTCATGCACTGCCCCGCTGTTACTCATTGGATGGCTGTGAATTGCATTTTGTGGTACCTTAAAGGTACAATTACATATGGGCTTCATATCCATCCTAGCTCTACATCATCCTTTCATGATTTTTCTGACGCTGATTGGGATGGTAATCCTAATGATCATCGATCTATTAGCGGCTTCGTATTTTTCTTGGCTCTAACCCAATCTCTTGGAGCTCTAAGAAGCAAAAGACAGTTACACACTCTAGTATTGAGTTTGAATACAAGAGTCTTGCCAATGCCACTGTTGAGATTTTATTGCTTCAGTCTCTTCTTCGGGAACTTGGGATTCACAACCGTCACCCTCCTACTCTCTAGCGTGATAATATCTCTGCAATCTATCTTACAATGAATCTTATCTTCCATGCTCAGACCAAACATATTGAGATCGATTATCACTTTGTGCGAGAGCGAGCAGCTTTGTATTCGCTTCATTAACTCTAATGATCAGCTTGTTGATGGACTCACCGAGGACTTATCTTCATATCGCTTTGCTGCTATTCGGTCCAAGCTTCACGTGGAGAACTCCTCGTTCAGCTTGTAGGGGAGTAATAGAGAAGATAGAGTAAATTATTCGTGATCTTAGCTTTCCGTGTATGGCTTTCATACTTTAAGAGTGTATAGATATCAATTGATGTATTTCCTTTTCTACATCTATGTACAATTCCTATATAATGAAATTCATATCACCTCACACAATTAAGTGAGGTTTCAATCATTCCATCATTCTAATCTTTAATTGTAATAGTAAAAAATAAATAAAAATAAAAGAAAACTTACATGTAACAAGACAAGTTAAAATAAAAGTTGGAGAGAGAATTTTTTTAGGAATAATACGGGGTTAATCGAATTACCAAATACATTGTCAACATGCCACAAAAGGAAGGAACTTTTTTAAGAAATTAGAAATTAGAAAAACTAAAAGGAAAAAAAAAGGGGAACCCTTGTAAGTGGGGAACAAAATCCCACTCGCCCCCATGGTCCTTATAGGGACCTGTAATCACTTCTCCTGGGAAGGAGCCCTGCACGATACTGCGAGTTTTCAACATAATTTTCAGTCAATAATATTTTCATAAGATCGAATGGGGATTTAATAAAATTGAAAATTAAAATAGTAACAAATTAATATAGTGGGGCTTATTTTAAAATAATTAAAACACGAGTTCGCTAACGCTTTAGTCCTCAAATTTAAAGCGAGCCAACATATAGTTCCCCAAGAAAATTTTACCACCAATTTAGTCCCTCGATTTTCAAAAATCCTAATAAAAAAGCTCTTTTAATGCATTTTTTGCCAACATTTTGGTCCCCAAAAAAAATCATAAAAGGACCTTTTTGTTATGATTTTTGGAAATTCAAGGACTAAATTGGTGGCACAATTTTTTCATGGACCTATGCGTTAGCTCGCTACAAATTTAAGTGTTACTACATTCAATGAAATACTCTAATTTCGAAATTGTCTTAATTTGGTAAATATAGAAAATGTAGAAAAAAAGAAATTTATATAAATTAAGTATACAAAATTTTAAGATGGCGACTAAATAGTTTCTACATGAACAAAAGAGAATTGTATATATGTATTTATTTATATAAGCTACGGTGTAACTAATTTTGTAAGATTGAGAAAATTAGTTTTTTTCTATAGAAATAATGTATAATATACCAAATCTATTTATAGTACATATAAAATTGTCACTATATTTTTTTGTATGCAGCATATAATTCTAGATAACTCTTTTGCCTTAACTACTCATTCTTTAATATTTTGCTATTGTAAATTGTACTTACTACTGCTGGAAATAATTTTTAGATATATGTAATATCAATAAATTAGTATTTCTCATACTCAATTATTTGTTAAGGTATTGTGTTTGGAGTTTTCATTTAAGTCCTTGAAGAATAACTTCCAAGAGTGGAAGAAGGTTTCCCATTGGAAACCTAAATTAATTTTTTTTTAAAGGTGCATATACCCTAATATATACATATATATATATATATATATATATAGACAGAGAGAAACTATTTATGATACTAAATTTCTTTTGATTTTATAAACAAATTTGGAGAAACTTTTTTTCTAGAAATAATTGATCCGATCATAATAACCATATCATTTATCTCGACGATCAACTGCATTACCTATTATTTTTCGGGTCGAACTTACAATATAACAAAAGGGTTGAAAATGCAAAAATTTAAAAATGTGAATTCAAAAATAAAAAAGCAAAGCAGTTACGAGGGCATTGATAAGATAATAACGAATAGATCGTTTGTCTCGACGGTCGACTGGATTACATGCTACTTTTTCTTCCGAATTAAAAAATGCTAAAGAAATGGAAGAAAAATATTTTAGAAAAAGTGAAAATTTAATAAATTGAAATTAGATAATTTAATTAAACTTGGATGAAAGGTTTTTTAAAAAATAAGACAAGATGTGGCAACCCAAACAAGAGTTTTACTTGTATTAGAAGATCTGTCTATATGTGTGTGTGCGCACATGCACATATATAACTGATATTATTATTGCGATCCCTCAAATCTGCCTGGCGTTTGCCTCCAATTCAGGTTGGAGAATGAGTGACCGGGCAAAGAGAACACATGTGAAGTAGCATACATCTTTGAGCTTGAAACCTTCCCGATACGGTGAATTGAAGGTCCGACCTCTCGCAAGGCTCCATCTATGGTCTCACCGCAATGGATAACCCGAGTTTCGGGCCCCACTTAGCGGCTCCAAAGTCTGCTTCTCCGGAAACTGTCACGTAAAGCTTCTGCCAGAACCCCTGCTGAACAAGAGCCCCGAATACGCCTCTAGTGCTCACTCGAGCCTTCACAAAGGTAAATGGAAGTACTGCCTGCTGGATGCCCATAGTAACACTTGTCTCATTAACCGAAAACCTGTGTGCAGCTTCTGCTGCAATGGCCATGTTAGTCAGCGGGTTCGCCATAAGATTAGCTCTCAGAGTATCTAGCTTGTCATTTCTGCATATATGGAGAACAGGTTACTTCGGTTATCGAACGAGAATTTTCCATGTAAAGAGAAAAGGTGTTCACTGAAGTTCGACAGGATTTCTCACATGGTCAGGGAAGCAACTAGGAAGGGAGTATTGAATCCAAGACCAGCATTGATTCTGTCAAATTTTCTTGCTAACACGTTGAATGCAATATCAGTCCCAAGCGACAAAAGAGAGGTTCCAATGACGCCGGAGAAGCTTAATATCGGGTTGTATCCTCTAAAAGAGTTTTTTGTCAATCCAATCCCCGCTGTAATCCCGAAGTAGTCGTGTAAGTATTGCAGCTCCGCCTACGAAGTACAACATTTTTCATCTTATATAAATCCGTACAGCGTATGATTAAAATATGATATTTACAGATTTCTTCAGAAATCAATGCCTAACCGCTGTAACTCAGGCAAACATCAAAAGAGCACTTACTTTGCCAGTATAGGGCACGATGGCTCGGAATACTGTCCCGAACCCAGGTAAGATATCATCAACTGTAGAAATTGGTCATAAAGTTTTGATATCAATCAAAGGTAGAGGGAAAAGTCCCGATTCTGGTCTGGTTAGATCAAAGGTAGAGAAATTTACCTCGGAAGGAGATGTCACCATTCACGTCGAGGCATCGGTACTGGAAATGAACGGCAGGCTGTCTTGCATAGCCCCTGTAAAGTATATCTGACAAACAAAATCATAAAAGGATGGACAACTAATCACATGAAAAGTACCCTTGAAGAAATTTGAGAAGAAAATATTAGAGGAAAGTAAAAGATCGGATGGTTGTGAGCGCATGAAACCTCTGGCCTTCTCGCCTATGTCGTCGTATAAACCGGGGCACCAGCTCATACTGATTAGTAGCTATATACTGTATTTATTGATTATTCAATTTTGATTAATGTCCTCAAGGGGAGGGGGTATATATGTATTGACATTGCGAGAAGAAGCCAATGGGGAAGTTTCCTTTCTGTACTCTGGAACATGCTCTTGAGCCATGAAACTTCCAAGAACCCAATTAGATTACTCGGTTACAAGCTGATTCGAATATGCCGAGGATAGATTTCTACTTTGCTGAAGAGTGCACGAAAAGTATGCAGTCAGTGTGTCTGGGAAGCATGCGTTCGATGGTGACAGTGGTCCGTCACTCCAAAATTTTTACCGGTTCATACTTTGATCAATGAAACTCAAGATCTCTCCATTTGCATCTCTTGAATTTATGGTAAAATCATTTGCCATATTATGTGAGGTATCTGCATTTTATCTGCAGAAACCAATCACAAGCTAAACTAACTTTAAGATAACGTTAAACTTATGGACAGGATTATGAACCGTCGTGTTTCAGGTTTCAGATCAAATGCTCAGGACGAGGTGGCAGCCGCCGGCTGAGTGGTCACGGAGTCCTTGGCAATCTGCTCAGCCTCGTGGAGGAGCTTAAGGATCTCCTCCCTCTTGGTAACGAGAGCCTGCATCTTGGCATCGAGCTTCTCGAGCTTAAGCTTGAGCTTCTGCGGGTCCCTCTTGTCTTCGGGGTTCTTCTTCTCCTTCTTCTTCTTCTCGCCGGCCTCCTCATCCTTACACTTCTTGTCCTTCTTCTTCTCCTTGGCCTTGTCTTCCTCCTTCTTCTCGTTCTTCTCTTCCTTCTCGTGCTTCTCCTCCTTCTGGTGCTTCTCCTCTTCGGTTCCTCCCATGTTGCTCTATTTTCTGCAAGAACAATAACCCGAAACACACAATTATACACGGAAAACATATATTATAGAAAGACAACACCACGGACTGCCAAGAACATCGACAAAACAACTCACCTCAGGAATTCTCGATTGCCGGAACTCTTCTTTGTTGGTTCTTGATGTTAATCTGATCCTCTAAACTGGTGGATTTATAGGCCAAAAAGGGTCAACACGGATTCCTATTATCTTCAACCAAATCCCATTTTTTAAGCATTCAAATGGATAAGAAACCATTCTTTCAAAACAGAGGCATGAGAACAATCTTCCATCAACTATTCACGGAAAGCCACAGCTTTTTCTCAAAATTGCAGCATATTGGGTACCACCCAATTTTATAAAAACTCCCCGTACCGCTCGTGTTCGGGATCTTATTACCGTATTATGTGTCCCATGATGCCGTCCTGGAACCAAGGAACAGCTTCCTGAAATACTTTTGAATTTGCCGTGCTTTTACAAGACAGCAGCCCTACAGCTGAACCCCACAACATCTGTTTTTTCCATTTTCTAAACTGCGAGCTATTAGGTGTGGTGCCGCCAACAAATTGTGCTCTAAAAGAGCTTCTCTAAAAGAGCTTCGTGATTAGGACAAAGTCGAGGTTTGGATGAGAACCACTGTGAATCAATAGAATAGGACTAAGTCGAGATCCAATCCGAATGAAGATCACTTCAACCAATTCACGGGAAAAGAAAACGGTAATAAGCTATGAGAGAATAGTGTGTTTAGTCAAAACCCAATTCACAACCACATGAGAAATGAAAAGAATTGCAATCATGGCAATGTCCCACTTTTCTTCACTTCTTTTAACGTTATTTTTTTGGGTTTTTCACGACAACTTTTTTTCAACACAAAAACAGTGCCCTCTGTTGTCTCCAACCCCTTCCCCATCACCACCCCCAAAAATCAAGGCTAAATTAATTAATGAACGCTTCCCATAGTTTCATAGTTTCCTACATTAGCCGGTCGGATAAACTCGGGAGTCGCCGGAAAAAGTTCAGGCTTGCTGGAGGCATTGGCTCCCGGAACATCGGGTGGCGGAGATAGTAGAACCCGAGTGCCACTGCCACCATCTTCGGCGGCACGACGTAGAGTGTCAGTGTGATTGCAAGGCACACTCCTATGAACAGCTTGGTGGCTCTTGGATCCCTCCAGCTCACTAAGGCCTGGACCCTCTCCCCTTGGGTGGCGAAATCACCCAGGACCGTCTGGACCCGAGCTGCCAGCAACCTCAACCGGTCGTACCGTGCACGGACAATGTCTGATGGCTTTGAGCTCGGAATAGTGTCGAACTCCTCATCGAGCTCGTCCGGATCAACCGTCTCAGCTTGGGAGAGCCTGGTGTCCATCCCAGCTGGGATTCTGGGACGGAACCTGTAGTACCATACACCAATCAGGAACACGTAAAGGAACCCCGTGGGGACTATCAGGTCTGGATACCATACGAGAACGAGGTATAGGATGTGGACGAGGACCGTCGTGATTGGGTTCCTCCACCGCCGGATATCATCGAGCCACTTGGCCAGGCCGACTGCCCAGGCAAGCACCGCTACAATGCGGAACCAGTTGGCCTTGCTCTTCCTCATGCTCCATGTGTGAGAGTCCGCATCCAGCATGTACCTCACGACCTCGGGCCCGAGAGGCGGCTCCGACCTGGCAAGCCAGGCTGCCACCATCTTGGTGGCAGCTCCCCGCAGAGCTTCCTGCTGGGCCACCCTGAGCGGGCGGAGGTAGTGCATTCGGGGCAGCAGAGGCTGCCCATAGACCGCGCACGTGTCAGGCAGGAGGGAGGGGCAGGCGAACCGGACTGCGAGCTCGACCTCACCCATCTTCTTCAACCCAGACCTCAACAAGACCAGCAGCGGGTATGAATTCGTGTACACCCTGTTGCTCTCCAATGTGGATACTCGGATACGTATCTTTCCAATCGAGCAGTCCAGTTTCCCCTCCGACGAGTCACTGAACATCCGCCAGTTGTCGAAAACACCAACCGTGAGAACAGTGCAGGGGTCATAGACCTGCCATGTATACTGCTCGTTCCAGCGCGGGTCGAAGCAGTCGGTTATCGTCCGGGTGCGGACCCATTTCTTACCGTACTTCGCCACACAGTAGGCATCCGTGGACCCCTTCCCTGGCCCCTTGGCCTTCATCGGGAGTAGCCCGCGCGCCCCCAAAATGCCCAACTCGAGGATCCCGACCGCAGGCTTCCATAGCTGCTTTGCGGTGGGCCGAAAATCGCTGCAAACGTGGGCAGCTTCATCAAGAACATGATAACCGCCCTCGAGGCAGAGACGGAGGTATAGTCTCCCGCAATAGGATGGACCACCGGGGCCACCTCCGGCACCGCCCTCCAGTGGGAACCACTTCCCTGGAACATGCCGCTCATCAATTCGCTGCTCGATCGATCCCACTGGGATCATAATGTGCCCAAGGAGCATGATCTCCTTGCTGGTTCGGTCCTCCACCAGGACAATCAGCGAGTCCTCGAGGGGCTCCCCCGCCACGAAGACGAGGTCTTCATTCCAATGGACCGATGAAGCATGGTTGCCCATCGAGCCTCGCCTCGTCCTCACAGACTGGAACCCGAGCTGAACCTTGACCCGGATCTCTGGAGTCGCCAGAGGAGGCAGGTTCGGAGGGATTTGGAGGTCCTGAGCTTCGATCACAGTAACCCGGAGGTACCAAAGCTTAGGCGACTGGTAGACCTTTGAGCGGGTGTGGGCCACGTATGGCGCATCCGAGCTCCATGCTTCCGGGAAGGCGTCGTCAGCCTGCGTACCAATCCAGACGGAGAGCTGGATGTCACCAGTGACACGGCCCTGCTCACCGCCCTCGAGGCGGTACCATTGTGGCGCCAGTGGGCTGTCGGGTGGGTCCCTCACGGGGACATCCGATAAGTCGAAGCAGACGCCACCGAGGAAGTTCTCCGACGGGGAATCCCAGACAGAGATCTCGAGCGTGGAGCTGGCCGACTCGAGCTTGTTGTGTCCCAGGGCGAAGACCTGTTGCCACTCCGGCGAGTCGGGGGGCTCACCGGGGCGGTAGACGGCCGGCTTCGACCGGACGTAATGGCCGGTGGTCCGCACCTTCACGTAGGGGCTCTCGTTGGGGGAGAGCCCACGCGCCTTAACGATCCTGATGAAGAGGTATTGCATAGGCTCGACGAGGTCGTAGGGGTGGATCTTCTCAGCCTCGCTGGCGAACCTACGGTGCTGCTTCGGGATCACCCTCGGAGCGAAATCGCAGCTCGGCCTCCTCAGAACCCTCACCCTCTCCCCAGCAGTCGGCGCCTGCATTTTCCTCACGTCCGGCGGAGGGTACTGCTGCTCCGACGGCGGACCGGGACCGAGACCGGGACCGGAACCTGGACCTGGACCTGGACCTGGACCTGGAAACGGACAGGCCATGGACGGCGGTATCATCCCTTCAGGCTGCGGCTCTGGATGCAAATGCATCATGGGGTCATGCGCAGGGACCTGAGGAGATTCCTCGATGACGACCAGCGGAGGCGAATGGGACCCCTCGTGGTGGGGATGGATCGGCTCGCCGCAGTCCATGGCCATTGGCCGGATTTCCTCCACCACCATGACGGGGGGCTGACGCTGGTCCGGGGGCGGCTGCTGCTGCTGTTCGTCCGGCGGAGGAGGCGGGAGGTTGTCCTCGACGAGCTCGTCGAAGTGGTAGATCCTGAGGCCAATCTCGCCCTTAATCCAGCTGAAGACGCTCTTCTTCTCGAGCTGGTAGTAGACGAGGCCCTCGTCGCCCCGCCTGGGGAACTGGGAGCCGTAGAGCTTGACGCGGCCGAGGAAGTGGTTCTTGCGGCCGCTGCCGCCGCTGAACTTCTTGTCGTTGTAGACCTCGACGTTGAGCTCCTCGAGGTCCATGTTGTCGGGGTCGGAGACGAGGAACTCGAGGGCTTCATTCCATACGGGGTTGAGGTCACGGAATCTGGTGGAGGTGCGCTTCTTCTGGTTGTCGAACTCGGCGATGACGTAAGGGCTGGAGCTGCCTTGGCCATCCTTGGGGAGGAGGTCCCGGGCTTCAATGATCTCCACCACGAGCTTCCGGACGGTCTGGGTCGGCTCCGGCCGAGGAGGAAGAGCCTCCTCCTGCTGCTGCTGGTTGTGCTGCTGGTGAGTAGTAAACGTCGCCGTCATCGGGTCATTAGCTCATGTGGGTCTACAGGAAAGAAAGAGAGAGAGGGGGAGGGGGGGGACGATGAGCGGTGATAGCGGAGGGCAGGGAAGGGAAGGAATGATTTGTTTCTTCTGCTATTGCTTTATGGGGTGGGGTGGGGGTTTGAAAATAGTGGGGATGGGGGAAGACAGCACGCAGAGCGCTCTGCTCAGCTCTGTGCTTTCAGCTCAGCTGTGTCAAATTTGTAGATGCTTCGATTGTTGTGTAGATGATGAAGAAGAAGAAGAAGAAGAAGAAGGACAACAACAACCAACGAAGATGGTTGGCGACAGACAGGGATACCGATACGCGTTTCCGTTTCGTTTCGTTTTCTGCTGCCGTTTTTCAGTTGCACAAATAAATTTACATAACATTAAATAATAATAACAATAATACACCATTTTTGTGCATGTCAAGAAAAAAAATAAACCATTTTTGTTAATTTTCTTTTACTAGTTCTAAAAATTACACATTTTAAGCACGAGGCAAACCATACTTTACAATATATTTGTAAGTGTTCGGAATCATACACCAAACAAAAAGTATTTAAAACCTACTGAAAGTATTTCGTAGTCAATACTAATAATCTGAATGAGTATTAGTAAGTGAAAATGCCGAGGACACCGCTGTGATCCAACCCAAGACTTTCTATCTAAGGTTTTATAAAAATGAAGTTAATATGTATATATTAATTTATTTAATTCTTTATAGTTAGTGAGAGATCACAATTTCACTATATACGCACATAACGCCAAGCCAACGAGCCAACGGTTAAAGAGAGAGAGAGAGAGAGAAAGAGAGAGAGAGAGAGAGGGGTTGCCGTGGAATTGGGCAAATGACAGATTCCATTCTCTCTCTCGAAGCTTGCATCCTTTTGGGCCCCCAACTTTCGGCTTCCCCCTCACCCCGTCACCCCGCTCTTATTTTTTAATTGATATACATATATAGTATGTCTTATTAACATTCAAATATTTCATTTTTCTTTTCTTAATTTTGAATATTTCCTCTTAAATAAATTTTTATCTAATTTTATATATTTGTGTCTATCCGCTTAAAATTGCCCTCTCTGTGATCATGAGACCGATGAACTAATTGATTAGTTTGGATTACTGTCACGACTAGTTCCTATTAGAGGATTCTCATATGATATCTTCTTCAAAATCCTTTGAGCATATTTCAATCATTTTATCGGTATAATCTTGGATTTGAGCAATCCCTTACTTGGATGCTGTCTTATTTTACCATGTCCGTAGACTCTCTCTCTCTCTCTCTCTCTCTCTCTCTCTCTCTCTTTTTTTTTTTTGGTGGGTAAGAATGCGCATGACACTTAATTAAGTACAAATCTTATTCCACTATGTCCCCTTTCCTGTTTATGTATTGTCACTTTATTGTGAACTTTCCTAAGATTGCTTCTTTGTCAATATAGCTCCCAAACTTTACAGAATTCCTAGTGGCATCATCCAACTGCATGTTCAACCCGCATTCCTTTCCCTATTACATGTCCATTTCAACCTACTATGATTTTCATATAACTTACATAATATCGATTCTAGTCATTGCATAAGCATCTCTACGTATCTGCAAATTCCATTTTTTTTTTATATTTTATATTTTTGCTTTGTAATCTTGAAACTGAGAGATGTTCTTAACTCAAAACTATTATCCTATGAGAAATGGCCGGCATTTCAATTGAATACTCTCGAATTATCATGACAATATATATCGCGTGCTAGAATGATCGGATTATCAATAATAGTTTTGATTCACACAACTATTAAGATGCCTCTAAGCTAGACTAGAGAGCATTTGCTTCCGCTCTAATGGTTTGTCAACGGGGAAATAAAAAAAAAAAAAAAAAAAAAAAAAGATAAAAAATCACGAATAGAGTACCCCTTTGGGGGTGGAAGTGGAACCCTCCTATTTCTTTGTCAAAAAAGCACCCACATTTTGAATAAAGTTCCCCAACTTACAAAGCATCCATCCCTTTTCTTTTTCTCGTCTTCATGTTGGGACCTTTTTATTCCCACCCCCTCTCCTCTATGCACATATATCTTTCCTTTTACCTTTTGTTCCTTTCAACTCTCAAAGTTTCCATTTTTCCTTGTAACTCTTTGATATTGTCAATTTCATGTTGTAGCATGTAGTGAGATATCATCCAATATCCATATCCAATACCAGCTCTGGCCTTTTCATCGAGAAAATTCAGTTCGGTTTGCACGATCTGAAATCAATCAATAAATCAGTGATGATTATAATGTCTCTTATACATCACTAGGAATAGGTAAGATTTTTAGCAGCAGCTTAGATGGTATGTTTGTTATTCTCTTATGTATTAATCAAGCTTCTTTTTCAGAATTTTAAATAATTTTGCCATAAGTCAATATATATGAAAAAATAAATCATATATATATAGATGTACACTATCTACTTCTCGAGCTAAACACCAAGATGTATAAATTAAAAGGAAGCAATAAAGAGAAGAATTCACTTGACCTTTATTCTTCGGCCAAGTTGAATTCACAAGAATGGTCCAATTGGTTGTTTCCACTCTATTGTAAATTGCATCCTTTCACATTTCTAGAGAAAAACATATATATATATATATATATATAATTTGTCGTAATGAAATAAATATTATATATGTATACATTTATCATCTATCCATATAGATATACAAATTGTCGGATCGAATGCTATGTTTCTTCATGAAACCGGGAGATCACGTTCTTCGACAATATTAATATAATTTAATTATTTCTCCAAGCACGGATAATGATGATTAAATTAATCTAAGCACAATTTTGAATTTAATAAACTTGTGCCGGACCAAATATTTGTCGGGGCCAAACCGGTCCAAGAAATTGTCTCTATTCTTCGTGCTCTCTAGACCCAATACAAGTTTAATTCATCAAAAAAATAAAAATAAAATACAAGTTTGGCCATCTAAGAATGCCAGACATATGGTCTCGAGTTCGAGTCTTTTTAAATGCAAAAAATCAGTCCATCGTAGACTGGGGGAGCTATTTCACTCGGTTTATAATTTGATAGATCGCGAAAATCTTACCCGGTGGGGGCCGGGGGTGATGCCAAACTTTTCGACACACATCCCCAAGAAGCTTCTTCATGGTGCCTCTCGTTGTCTAAGGTGGCTTTTTTTGAATTACGCCGTAAGGCCAAAGAATCAGATCCTCTTAAAGATATAAATACATACCCTTGGAAAAGTTATTTTAGGAATAGAATAGAACATATGCTCTCTCTTATCTTTCTTTTCTTATTGTCATGGCCATTTTAGATTGGATGAGATATAACTACAAAGCTTTACCACATGAGCAGGTCCATTAAGAATCAACCTGAATTGCCTTGTTAAACAGAGGAGTGGATTGGACTCGGTTCACAAAAAAATTGTATCACTATTAGTTTTGGATTGGACTCTTTGCAAACAATGTAAAGAGTTACGGATAATAGTCCAATCGTTATTAGTATGATTATCGGAATCAATGCAGATGTCTATGTTGGTGAAATCGAATGGCCATATGTAATGCTTACTATGCATGAGAAAAGCATTGAGTTCAAATGTTTAGGATTTGCAAAATCACAGAGGAAGCGTAAAACCTTGAAGCTACATTTATCAATAATGATGTAATAAATTAGGTTTTAATTGGCTCAATTGGAATATCATCGTTATACCGAATACACGTAGAAAATGGACATAATTTAAAAATAAAATGAGAATAAGAGGAGGAAATTAAAGTGACAGTTAATTTTGGTAATTTGTGGAATGAATTTAATTTTCTAAATCTAATTAAGGTTAAAAAAAAGGAGTTGTGGTAAATTTGAAGGGGCTCTCCACTCTTCCCTCCCGACTTCTCATCCTCGTTACTTTGCTCCATTTAGATTTTTCCCTTCTCCTATATATAATTAATGAAAATTAGTAGAATTTATTATATTTCCAAACTTTTTAATCCCTTCACGTAGTTAAAGAAGGGGAAATAAGAAGTTTGGAGACTTGTTAAAAAAAAATAAAAAAGCAGACTAGCTTCGGCCAAAACTCGAAATTAAGAGATCGATGTTTCGAATGGAGGCCATTGATAGTCGAGTCGCATTATTTTGTTTCGCTCTTGCTGTACTGATTCCGGTCCTCAGAGCTAACATTGCAGAATTTGATGAGGTGTGGCAGAAGAGAGCCGAGCAAGCCAAGAAGGGCTTCCTCGAGGCGTATCATCCCAATCCCGAAGAGGTCACTGTAGAATTTAACAAGCATGTAACCAGGCACGTCATCCTATGATGAACCGACTTTACGAATGAATGCAAACTAGTTTTAAGCGTTACGCTTAACGATTAGCAGTATTAATTGTGTAATCGTGGTATTTAGGGACCCAGAAGGCAATAGCACAAGGAGGAGCCTGCGAAAATCGCTTGGTGGGCCTTGCTTGGCCACAAACCCGATTGACCGGTGCTGGAGATGCCAGCCAGACTGGGCCAACAACAGGAAGAGGTTGGCTGAATGTGTTCTCGGGTTTGGCCGCAAGACCACCGGAGGCAAGGATGGGAAGTTCTACGTGGTGACAGACCCATCAGATGATGACCTGTTGGACCCTAAGCCGGGTACCTTGCGATACGGTGTGATCCAGCCTGAACCACTCTGGATCATCTTTGCCCGTGACATGATCATCCGGCTCAGCCAAGAGCTCCTCGTGACCAGTAACAAGACAATTGACGGGCGAGGCTTTAACGTGCGTATCATGAAAGGGGCACAGATCACGCTCCAGTTCGTGAACAATGTTATCATCCACGGCCTCCACATTCACGACATCAACCCTGGGAATGGTGGGCTGATCAGGGATTCAGTGGATCATTTTGGATTACGAACACGGAGTGATGGTGATGGCATCTCGATTTTCGGGTCGAGGAATATCTGGATCGATCATATATCCATGTCGCACTGCTACGATGGACTGATCGACGCCATTGAGGCTTCCACAGCCATTACCATCTCCAACTGCCACTTTACAAATCACAACGAGGTAATCTTACTGCTGAAAGTACACACTAACTTGCAGGAATGAAACCGAGTCCATGAGAGACTCGCAAAGCGACTCGTAGGATTATGCACTATAGTATCATGTCCGATAGTTTCGCTATAATTTTCACCATCACCCCATTTATGGCAGAGCCCGAATGTAACAGACATAACAATAAATTTAAATAAAAAAAAACACGGGGAAACTATACAATAATATGAGGCATGGAGAAAGGAAGATGATCAAACCACGGACTAATATATGCAGGTGATGTTGTTTGGGGGAAGTGACAGCTACTCGGACGATACAAAGATGCAGATAACCGTAGCTTTTAACCACTTTGGGCAAGGATTGGTGCAGAGGATGCCTAGGTGCCGATATGGTTTTATTCACGTCGTCAACAATGATTACACTCACTGGCTTATGTATGCAATTGGGGGCTCCCAGCACCCGACAATTCTCAGCCAGGGTAACCGGTTCATCGCCCCTCCAAATGCTGCTTGTAAAGAGGTACAACTACTCTTATTCAGAAACTGTCTTCACCAAACCAAACAGTTTTATTCAAGGCCATCTTTGACGTATAAACCTATCTCAAGAGTCCTCCTGTACATGCAAAACCGGGATACAGAATGGTTGAGAATAAAAGACCAGACATCTCATGCTTGTACTAGCCAGCAAGCACACAAACAAAATTCTCTTTTTCCTTAGGATGCTTTTCTGGAAAAGATAAGTTTTCATGCTTTGTTCGAAAAATATATCATTAAAGACAATCAGACCACTTATTACTTACGATGTTTTTTTGGAAAAGATAAGTTTTCATGCATTTTTCGAAAAATATATCATTAAAGACAATCAGACCACTTATTACTGCATTTTGTGTGTCATTCAACAAAAGCACCAACCACTTGATTAATGATATCGATGATTTAGTCTGCTTTGCTTTGGTGTCAAGGTGACGAAGAGAGACTACGCAGAAGAGAGTGAATGGAAGTCATGGGCATGGAGATCGGAGAATGATTTGCTGATGAATGGGGCCTTCTTTGTTCAATCCGGAAGCCCCATTAAAAATCTTAACAAGAAGGACGTGATTAAAGCAAAGCCTGGGACTTTTGTGACCCGGCTCACCAGGTTTGCCGGTGCCCTCAACTGCGAAGTGAACAAGCCATGCTAATAAAGTACAACTATGCATATGTACCCAATGAACCCTGTTTTACAACAGAGGTTTGACAAATAGGTATTAGTACAGTAGATCGCGACTGCTCTTGGCGTTTATGCCTCCCAGTTAGGCAAGTCTTGTTCGAATGGAGATGGCATATGACATAGGGAGATTCAGATGTACAATTTACCCAGCCAATGATATGTTGTCAATGTTATTGGAAAAATTGTTTCTTCCATATTTTTTTTGGGTGATTTTTCTCATAGATGAATGGGTGAATGCCTCAACAGACCTCCCTTAGCAACAAAGAGAATAAAAGGAGACTGAGATTCTATTTCAATGCTGTAGGACAAGGTCTTTGCAGATACTAACCTTGCCAAGTAGCACGTCACAAGCAATCATATTCTCATTCCACAGCCACCTCTTGTTTCAGGTAATTTGTGAACTGCAAGAAAGAATGAAATCCAAAATTTGTATAGCTAAGTATTCATGCAAAGATTACAAACGAAGTGAGGATGAACCCTTATTGAATTTTCTTAATTCATCACCACATCAAACAGGCAGCATAACAGTTCCATGAGGAACAAACTTCAACGCAGGCATCGGGAAATCTTTCTACAGACCTGAGACGTCTTCATTTCCAATTCCTTCCACTCTAGAGAAGGATCACTTCCTTCCACTATTCCCGTCCCAGCATAAAAGAATGCTTTACCACCCTGGAACCCAAAATGAAGAGCAAAAAAAAGATGAGTGATTCCTTATATCAATTAAGACAATAAATGAAGATAACAGGTTCTCTAATCCTGAAGGGCAAAACTGTTTTGAGAAAGCTTCTTTGAGTTTAGCCAGTGAGAGACATGAATGCCATTTCAAGAAGAAGTTATTTTCTATAAGGCATCGATCAACTTGGCTCACCTTTTCTATTAATGCTGACCTAATTCCAACTGCAAACTCACTTCCTCCTCCTCCAAACCAGCCAACAGGTCCAGCATACATTCCTCGGTCAAATGCCTCTGATTGACACCAGGCAAGCATGGCAGACTGATCACTTCATAATAATGGCATATAAGTTGGCGATGCCCCACAACAGTAAGTGTCAATGTTACCCCCACTTTTATGGAACAAAATAAAGAACTCTAGAATCACTAAATTCATTTACCAGTTTCAGCTATAAAATCCCTTGCATCTTCCATCGGAGATCCACAAACCGCTGGAGTTGGGTGGAGAGAAGACAGTACAGCATACTGGAAAGGAACAACATAGTAACTATCTTTCCGAGCAGCTAGATTTCAGGCATCTAATTAAATAAGTCTGCAGAGAGAGTTCGAATTTATTACCTCATCATCTTCACTTCTTAACCTGCCAGCAATCAAGGCATTTAGGTGCTGGACTCTTGGTAATTTCCGGACTGTCAACTCTGGTTCCACAACAACCCCATCGCATACAGCCTGTAAAAGCAATTTAGGCAAATAACAAGTAACACCCATAAGTCAAAAGTGAAGTCATTGAGCCACTTTTCACGAGGTTGATATCCTCTCTCTGACAAAAAAGTGTGAAGATGTCAGGTTGTAATACAGAGTTGGAGGGGAGAATACTTTTAAATCGAAAACGATTTGGTTTATGTTTTAACCGGATAAGTAAATAGTGTCCACAGTTCTTGACACAATGGGCAGTATTTCACATACATTATTGGTAATCGCAGACCATAGACCAGCTATTCCATCAAAACTAAACCACTTCCTGGATATGTACAAGAACTAGCGATCTTCATAGGGAGAAGGCTATTAAGAAGTGAGAGGAACTTTTATGTATATCCGCTTATCCCTCTCCCCCTCGCCCAGGTCACATCTTGCGGAGGATCTTGACTCTAGTGATGCCATGGCACCACTCGTTCTGATTAGATCAATAATTTTATCCATGGATACGATATATATGCTTGCTCTAGCCTTGGCAAAAATAGGACTTGCATATAGCATATCGACACCGCAAGCAGACTTACCTTTAGTTTGTCTCTTATGCCATCTCGTACTATGCTGAATTCAAGAATGTCTTTGGGACTGAAAAGAAAAACAGCAATTGAGAAAGGAAAAACAGGGAGTAAGAGAAGACGTTAAATCTCATCCGAGCATCTAGTGCGCAGCAATATCTGCCTTGACTTGATGTTGAATGGGAGATAAAAGATGAACCTTGTTAATAATTCTTGTTCAATTTGAAGATCTAGAGCTTTTGTTGCACCTCTAGCGCGAGTTGCGGCCAAAGCCTCACTGCTAATGCTAAGCCCGCTTCTACGAAATAGTTGTTCTGGCTATTCACCAAAAACGTTTCCAGTCAGCAAAGTAAAGAAAAGAAAGACTTACTTTGAAAAATGACTTCTGAGAAAGATTTTGCTTTTCATTTAGATATATAGGCAAAAGGTCCAAACATTGATATGGGGCAAGGCAGCACGTAGAAGAAGGAAAAACACCATTTATAAGTTACAAATAGAACATTGACTAGAAAGTAAAAGAGCCATCATATGGAAAAAGAAAAGCAAGGGAACCAGGAATTTCGCTCCTTGATGAAGGTGAATGACACAGAAAGATGCATTAGCAAATACTATCATTATCAGAAACTCTCCACACATTCAGAAGCACTAGAGAACGAGTATATTGCCTGAAGAACATGGTCTATCATATCTTCATTTAGCAAATATGAAGTATGAACATGGTCTATAAAACTGCACACCTAAAAATAAAAAATCTGAGATTCAGCAGTCCTACCAATCTGAACCATTCTACTTCCAATAAATATTCGGCGAAGCACACATTGTTGGTTCTTTAGACAACATTTTCCAGAACAAAATAGAGGACTGTCATTAATCGTTAAGAAAGCATAACTTTAGTTGAACGGGAAGTCATGCAACAGTCGTTACCGTGTTTCCAATAAATGCTGGAGCATTGGGTGGCTGAAAACAGAATTGGTAGGAATCTTTCCCTTCTGACTGCAAGTTTCAATCTAATATAAGAACCCAATCAAGTACCTGATATTCCCATTCTAGAGGGTGGAATAAAAGGCGGTTTAAAAGGAATACCTGCAAGCAAGCTAGCAATGTTACAGGATCCAGATCAGTATCAGTGACAAATTTGCTGCTCCGTGCAAGCACAACCTGCTTATGAAAATATAATTCATCAAAAGAGCAAATGGGTCGGAAATCAAAATGCAAATGAGCTGCTCTACGTGATATGATTCCGCAATCAAAGCCGTGCTACACAATCTAGATTCTGAAGTGACTTGTAGATTTCTCATGCCTTAGTGATTGGAGAATCATCTCGACGAATAGAGTGCAAAACTTTGTTCACTGCAAGCTCCCAGTTTGTCTTATCAGGACAATGACTATTGCTTAGAATAGATGCTCTAGGGAGTTGCCTCTTCAGCTTTCCAACAAGCGATGATACCTGCAAACGATCAGAAATCCCAACAGATCACTCTAACACGGTAACACCTAAACCCTCATCTCAACTACACTAATCGTTCGGTACGGTTCCAAATATAGTGCACGGACCTTGCGCATCACCGCTTCAAGTGAATCGATGGCATTCTCCCATGTCCATGAAAGAGAAGCATCCCACGCAATAGTTGTCGCGAGAACAGACCCTTCTTCGAGCTCATCAAACTCAACCTGAGGGACTACGAAGTAGAAACAACCAAAGGGCTCCCATTCCGGTGATAGGTTCGACCTCGCATCGAAGCGGATCGCGCCGTAAGCACGAATCAGAGGAGAATCCATGGAGAGGAACCTGGATTCAAATGAACGGAATTTAAGATACTGCCGCAAATGATCACTCCCAGTCCCAGCATGCTCACAGTCCGTTGAAATTCAATCTCAGTCGCTGATCAGCAAGCTGATTGAAGAGAATATAGAAAGAGAGAGTGCACAGGAATGAATGAAGCCAAAGATGATCTACGGAGAGGCGGCTTTTACCTTCTGATGGACGACCAGTCGTGGAAGGAGAAGGGGCGGAGATGGCGGAAGAAGACGGCGGAGCCGATGCCGGCGACGCTGACAAGCTTGTTAGCGGCGGAGCTGCGGCCATCTCCGTTGCCGTTGCCGTTGCCGTTGCCATTGAGGGACTCAAGGAGGAGATCGGAGCTGCTCCGGATGCGAGAGCTCCGGCGGGAGAAGTAGCAGCGGGGTAGGTGAGGGTCCTGAGAGTGGAGCCAGTCGATCGATTCGATTTTCCCTTGAATTGGCACCTTTTTTCCCCAATGATAATAATTAAAAAAATATAGATAAATAAATATTTACCATCAGTAAAAAAAAAATTATAAAGATAAATTTGTTCACTTTTCCTCATAATTCTTTTTAACTCTTTAATTGTAATTTTCTTTTTTTGACTTGAATATCATTTTTCTCATTTTTTAAAAATAAAAATAAACATCAAGCTTATTTATTTATTTATTTATTTTTATGACCGCCTCAAATTTATTTTCAAGCTTATTTTCATGTTTTACTGACCATATCTATCGTGCATTTATCAACGTGGAAAAGTCGGTAGAGCGGAGACTACAATTACTGCTCGTCGATAGGCTAATTGGATCACAACTGTCTATGATGACTTTTTTTAGATTTTTATATTGACAATAACATAACGCGAGATATCTAAAATTTTATCAGATGTGATTATCAAGATAACATTTTAGAATTTAAGATTAGATGATGAAGTCAACTAGGATGTTGCCCGCCCGTGCAGCTAAATATGGAAATAAAATACTTATAAATAATAAAAAATACACAAAAAAAAAATTCAGAGTCTTCTAGTGATTAACAAAGGAAAAAATTATATATTACCCATAAAAAAGGAAAAAATATATACACACTTTTGGAAACGTTAATATTAATATATTATATTCTTGTCACATAGTTCACATGCGAATGTTATTTTTTATAATGGATTTATTTGGGCTTCATGACACGACAACTTCATCAGGAAATCCAAGTTACGTTTTTTAATAATGGTTCTGTTTTTAATAATAAACCAATACTTATAATAAACACTGAGATATTTTGCTGCTGATCATCTGACCAAAATCCTAAAATAAGAAGCAGGCCTTACAAAGTTAGTCCCTATTTGTGATCGATCTGACGCAGTCGATTGACATTCATTCCTAAATGCGTCGTAGATGTGATTAATTTTCATCCTTTCGATAACCTAACAATGACCAAACCCGTAGACTCACCGGGTTAATTACCCTCATTTATTAAAGTTTATCCACATGAGGTGTGACATCAATGCAAAAATACCAGACGCCAAGTACTTGAACTAAATCTAAACTTATTAACGTGAATTGATTCAAGAAGTTTCGACACATATTTTCCTTAAACAAAATTCTAAGTTTGATTGGCTCGAATATGATTTAATCGGCATCCAACAAGTTTCCAACTATTAATTGGTGCATACCGGGGAAAAAAAATCCAAAACAACCAGAAGAGGTTGGCATAAAGTGAAATTAGTGACAAGTGGGATTTGGTCAATTTCTCATTTGTTGGAGCCAACAATTACAAATGGGCTCCTACATCTATTTAATTTTGGACAGTCGTTGAGAAAATGAAATGTTCGGTGGTCCTATATATCCCATGACACCACCTAGCGTAAGAATTGTAAATAGTATTGATTTATAATACGAACGATCGAATTTAATTAGGATTTTGTTAGCATAAATATTGTAGGATGTGGAAAGATTTCGATGGTTTCTTCTCGTCAAATCTTTATTATATAATGAATGTGCATATAAGATTGTCGAGATGGATCTCTAGAAGTAGAACCAAGTACGGTCTAAGACAGCAGCTAAACTCTAGATTGAGAGCAATCAAAGATGAAGATATTATGGAAAGCGAGGGCTAAAGTTTGTTTAATCACGGTGTTTGAAAACAACTACAAAGCATATACCGTGGCCCGTGTCAAGTTGACATCTAAGCGACGCGTTGACAAGTTTGAGACTATATCAACTGGGTACGGTACGATGCCGATCCCGCCAATGTGGAAGGCGATTTCGAAGCAAATTTTTAACGAACTTCGTAATGATTAGAGCGGCCGCGGAGAAAGACATCCTCACGGGCGCATTAACTGCTTGCAGTTAAAAACACGTAGACATGCCCATATAATTGTGCACATTCTCTTATCTTAATCGCCAGCTAGCGCTTCATCTTTCGCTTCAGAACGTAGTAGTTTGGAGCTTGTTAATTATGGGCCGTGACAAAATCAGCATGAGGAACTGGCCATGGATGTGGTATTGAATACGATAAATTATATATGGTGCAGAGAGAGACTTGCCTGGAGGCGGATGATGCCGGAAGAGGTGTCCGGTGGGTTGGCTCTGAGGGAGGCGATGGCTGCGCCAAGATGGTCCATGGCTGAGGATGGGGTTGACGCCACTTGCAACGTACGGGTCTCGGCGATGCCGATCGGAGACCTCGGGTCGCAGTCACACCCATTCATCGACATGGAGATGGAGCGTCGCGTCCGATGTTTCTGCCCAGAAAAACAAGCCAAAAAATGAGTGAATACCAAACACCTGCAGCATTTATGCATGATACCATATACGTGATCTGAGCTACGAGATGATGAAGTGATCAAGTTGTCATTGTGGTCTTACATGAGAGAGTATCCGAAGGGTGGTGGGACGCATGGAGGGGGTAACAAATGCGGAAGAGAGGCCGTGTTTGGGAGGCTGTGAGGCGGAGAAGAGCGGGCACCAGCGAACTCCGGCGATTGCAGTGGCCATGAGAGAGCAGCAGAGAGCTTGGAGAGAGCTAATGCAATGTGCTGTTGAAGCAATTGGTGTTGATCGGGCAGCTGATATAAATAAATACATGATGCGACCTAGGAATGAGGGGAGGCATAATGGCATGGAGATTGCCCGAACTTGAGGATAACCACGTAAATAATTAGGTTTCCACACTTCGTCAAGAAAAGACATCGATACCCCCTGCTTCTTCCCGCCCGAACGTCGCCGTCACGGTGAGTCCGACCTGCGATGATGGGAGCAGCTCATGCCGTAGGCCGTTTGGGTCTCACCATTGCTTCTTCGGCTGGACCACGAGAACACAGTGCAGTTGGAACTACTTTTAGCTGCATGTGCAAACTATTGAGGTTCGATTGCTGCAGGCCCCGGTCACAAAATGGATGTATGACGCGGTTGACAATAGTTAATATCCAAACCGCGTGCCATATCATACTTCACGCAGGATCCGATTGCCGGTCGAAACAGTTCTATATAAGAAATGGTGTGCCATGATGGAGCGGTTACGCCTATTCGATAATCGAGAAAACATCGTTAAGCTCGACATATATTTATCGGTTTGCCTTTTCGTATTTCGCTGCCCTAAAACAAGCACCGTCCTTAGCGCTAGCTGGCCTCTGTGGCCATGCAACATGCTATGCAATTTTCGCGTTAACCATGCAAAACATAAAATTATATGCAGTGTGTCCAGAGAAGAAAGCATCAAAATCTCTTGCCCCGACTTGCACGGTTCACTCAGGATATTCAGCGCATGTTATATAATATTCAAGCACAAAGTTCCAATCCGCGTCCAGCAAATATCACGACTACTTCATGTAGCGGAAAGGTATGAGGATTGGGAGTCGTGATGCGCGACAAATCGATGCCGAAAATGAAATCTTTGTTGTGACTTCTTATGTACGCACAAAATGTTTGTGGACGGGGTGCAAAGAAATATCATAGAGTGAGCGGTAACTGTCAGAAATGAACATAAACAAACGGTTGGGAAGGTTTTTGGTCCAAACCAAAAATCAAACCGATGAATCCGGTTTTCCCAGACCGAACCGGTTTTACTCTTGAAGCCTTATAGTAAGTATTATTGAAGCAATCAAGAAGATAATGCTAAAGATAAGGCTTCAAAAGAATGCAACATCATTGACTTACAGTTAACGTGGAGAGTGGGCACGCACCAGGGCCGGTCGAGCCCGAAAGGCGGAGAACGTCTGATAGTGTGCCCGAGCTGAGACTTGGAGGTGGGAACTTGGTGCTGGTACAAGAGAGCTGATATTAACCAAGAGAGGAGAGAGTCGAGAGGCCGAACCGAGAGCCAGCCGGGAAGGCTGTGATGCCAGGAATACCGAGAGAGCCGAAGAGGCTGGGTGCCGAAGTGGGGGAGGGGGCCTCCGTCCCTCTCGATGTTGAGCCACAGAGACTCACAATGCCGTGTTCTATGTTCATTCATTGAGATGTGGCGTTGATGGAATCCAAGTGAAGAGTGGGAAGGGATAGCGTTTTTGGGATTTTCATTTTTTTTTTTCCTATTTTCTGTTTTCCGTTTTTCAGTTTTTTTTCTTTATGGGCTGGGCCTCAGTTTGGGTTTGGAAATTGCCTTTTGGGGGCAGGCCCAGGCATTAAAACCGCTCGGGTTCGGGTTTCTCCGGTTTTAATATAATCTCGTAAACCGAGACCGAGACGACCACATTCTCGTACAGGAAACCAAATCGATATATCAAGAGAATTGGCGTCCGTTTTAACGATTTAATTGGCTTTGAAAGAAGGGGGGGGGGAGACATTTAAAATAATAATAAAATCTTAAAATTAAAAAATTCTCTCAATAAATTAAATAAATTCTTTAGAATTATCACCGAATGACTATAACTTCGTTGACTTCCTTGTAAAGCCATGCAACACTGATCTAAATTGGAGTTTGATTGGTGCAAATTCTATCTGGGGGGTCAATTTCAAGCAAAAACGAATATGCATTGAAACAAATAAATAATAACTAAGCGTTAGTCCGCGCGTTATGAGCCTCGCGTACGCAAGTCGATCTGCATCGAAACAAATAATTAATAACTAGGTGTTAGTCCATGGATCATGGGCCTTGCGTACGTGAGTCGACAGAGGTGGCCGACTGCGACTATTTATTCAGATTTCCTTGTCCCTTATTTGAATAATGTATTAAAAGATATTCGTTCGTTAGGATAATTTAACTTAATATTTTAAATGGTTTAATGAAATAGTTTAAAATTTTTGACAAGTCGAGGAATAATACGTACCTGACCCGAGGGACTATCGCAATGCTTTCTCGATGCGCTTTAGTTGACTTGATCGATCGATCGATCTATCTTTCATTATGATGCAGAAATAATTTATGTAATTAGCCTTTTGGAGTTATTTTATATATAATTTTAAATTAATTATACTCGTTGTCGTCATATTACCGTGTACGAGCACGAGGATGATTTGTGGAATAGAAGAGTTATTTATTTCTGTTTCATCATCCGGTCGTATTTTTCACCTCATGGGTCATGAGCATGACTGTCTCAACCACGCTGCTCTTACCTTAATACTATTCTGGAGTTTGCCTATACCGATAATGTCGGAAGCTCGGACTCATGATGGGTCACACGCTGCATGTTTCATGCTCAGATGAGTCAGTGCAAGTGCAAGAGCTGACATTATATGGCTCAAATGTCATCACGAACATCAGCTCGGGTTAACCGAGCATTTCACGGATAAAAACGTTTTCTCTGAATAGAGATACATCAATAAAAAGGCCCTCTAACTCATAAGATGATTGTTTCTCTGCAGTGTGCCTTGCAGTGATCGTATGGCAGAGAAGATGGCTGCCCGCCGACCTTAATCCGAACAGCTGTTCCCTGTCCTTGAGCTCTGACCCTTCTTGGTCATCGGTTGATGATTCCTGCTTAGCGAAAAGAACAAACTTTCCGAGTTAGGCATGAATGCGAAAGTTACACAGTGGCCGACAGTTTAGTTTCTCGCAGTAAAGTACGAACTCGGAATTAATCACGAGAAATGCATGAGTATAGAAAAAGAATGAACTCACAATAACAAGAGTTGGCGGGGAACCCATATGCACTGGGGAGCAACTAATAAGGTATAGTGGACTACTAGAGATCTATTGACTAATCTTCATCGGGCTGGAAGCCACCAATTTGGTGCGCCTCCTGTCGAAGACAGCTTTGAACGACTCCCTCTCCGCCTTACGCCGCTCTTGGAATGTCCTCTGTTTCTTTGGCTCGATAGGACTGTGCGTGCTGGCTGTGCTAGCTTCTTTGGGTAACGGGTTGGACTTCTGCAGTCGTGATGTTTATGTAAGATGAGGGATTTCAGATTTCAAAAGGTTCCAAGAATTAAGCGACATGGAGGATCGGCACTTTAAGATGATGAAGATAATTAGCAAGAAACTTAAAAAGACTCATGTTCGCATGCTAGAATAGAAGCGGAAACATTTCCACAACATTGTAGTATACTAATTGTTCATATCCACTGCAAATGAAGACCTCGCTAATGGTAGGAGTTAATGGCAAAAGTAACTCACCAAGTTGTACCCAGCCCCTGGTCCTATCACTAGGGACGACGAGTTCGACCTCTTTGCGGCAATAATCGAGAACCCAGTATCTCCTGCCTGAAGCCCATAAAAAATATATATAAAAAAAAAAAGGAATCTCGGAATGCCAATTTAGACAATCCACAAAACAGGGATAGTTTAAAGGGTAAAAAAAAAGATCAATCTAAAATTTGAAACTGTACCTTGTCTCCCCAACGAACAGATTTTCTCTTCTTTTTGCTATAAGCTTGATCCAAGCTTGACACAGACAGAGTATCCTTCACGTCTGCAGCACCTTCATTGTCGTGCTCTTCTGGGTCTTCTGACCACTTGCTCCGACCCAAGTCTCGTACTACTTTGGAATGGTCTCCTTCAACTTCCCATCCCTCCCCCTCCTTCGGATGATCTTCTAAGGTGAAATATCACAAAAAGGAATTATATTATCCGAATATTAGAAAAGAACGGGCAGACTAGAAGAATTGCATGGAAACTGAGGCACCTGATGGAGCATCATCATCCAGAGGAGCATCATTGCACTTTTCAAGCAACTTTCCTTCTATTGCAGAAGGACCTTCATCGTCCTCATCTTCCATGTCCATCTCCACCTGATATTAGGGTTCATGTCATGTCACGAAGCAGTGAGTGCATAATTGGCATAAGTTAATGGGAAATCCAATTACCTCTTGAATCCCACTTTCCTTCAGCTCATCTCCATGGCATAGAGACTGGAATGGCCAAAAATTGTTCACCACAAAGATCAGTGGGATTACCAATAATAAATAGGTGTTCATAGATTAACAATGAATTCATAAGAGTTAGATTCCTAACAAATATCTTTCTGCAAATTTGAACCATAATGTTTCAGATCATTGGCCAAACAAGCCTCTCTTTAATACAAGTATCTACCTTGACATCAAGTTGGAGGTATAAGGCTGGAGCTTCTTCCCACTTTCCAACCATCTGCTGGATGTCATCAAGGGTAAAACCATGCACATTCCTCGCAGCACAGCCCTGGAGTTATCGAAAAGATGAATAAATAAATAAATAAAAACAAAAGAGCTTGCTTGATAACAAAAAGAAATAAAAAATCATGCCATTAGATCTCTATTTGCATAACCTGAAACGAAATGCCAAGAACTAAGTTAAAATATATTCACCTCCGGGTCCTTATATGTGGCTTCTAGAACGTACACTTCATAGCCAGATTTCTGAGAAGAAAATAAACAAAAATTAGCCAACACATATAAAAAACAACTTAACACAAAGTAACCCTCAATTTCATGTCAATTATGCCCCCACAGGATTATTGTCAAGTGCCATAATGACAATCTATGATTCCCAAATAAGGAGATCAAGGATAACCGCAGATATACGAAGCACTAATCCATCACAACAGAAAGCTCATGCATGACGTTATATAAATGTTTGAGAGACAACCATCACATATTACGACTGCAACCGTGCACTAAATGCAATGCCAACATGAACTCTACAAGTTTATCTGAGAGACAAACTTCCTTTTTGCTTCTGCCATCAAGGAAAGGAATCTCAAATTTGAAGCCAGGAGACATTCTTTTCTACCTTAGCTGTGTAAGGATCTTTAACGTCCTAAGGTTCCTCTTGGGTGTAAGCAAATGCTTTAAAAATTCGTAGCAAAGTAGTTTAATCTTTTGGCGTGCGCTTTCTCCGATAGGCATAACAATTTTGCTACATATTTCCTATAAGAAACTCTTAAATGTAGCTAGGAACGCAATAGCGTGTCCTCTAACAAAGCACGAGTTGACTGACATAAGAGGAAGAAAATTACAAACAATCCCCAATGCACAATCCTTCAAACCCTCCCTTTCAGAAAATTAAAGACTAGAGAAACTATGCTACGGAAGGGGGAAAGAAATCTCTAGGCCATTACGAGCATCAACTGATAACAGCTACAGGAAAAGGGAAAATAAAGGGCATATGCCATATAGAGAGTATAACAGCATGAATCGGGAAAAAACCCTGAGTCTTCTGGTCAATAGAATACAAGTGAGCATCATAAGCAAAGAGTTACAGCACTTAAAAATTGAAGCATTTGCGACTTGCCTCAAGCAGGTAATACAATAGCTAGAATGGCCAGAGGAATTGTACTTGCCAAACCAAAGTATGCTAAAATTAGAAGTCTTCCCTCGAACAAGGTACACGCAAACATCATCCACCATTCATAGAGATGAGAAAGTTTGACAGCCAAAATACTCGACAGTCATCCATACAGATATAGAAGCAAACAAAATTAGATGTTGAAAACCAGTTTATGGAAACTCCTTCATTTGATTTCATCCAAGCTCAAAATTCTTAAGTTCAAAATACTATATATATGTTTAAGAAAAAAAGAAAAAGACCCCAGACACTGATGTATCCCCAAATTACTAGAGGGCCCTATTTAGAATAGAACAACAAACTAACAGCTGCAGAACAGTAGTTTGACCCAATCTTATTAATTAGCCAATAAAGACAAACCTTAAATATTTCCAAGGGCAAATGAAGCAAAAACTCACACAGGTTCTGAGAAAGAGATTGAGGGTATACCTTTCCAATTGCCCAAAACTGAGCAAAATCAGCTACCCGCAGATTGCGGTCATCCACTAAGATGGGGCAAACATACCAGCAACAAAAGGGTCAATTGCCGAACCATGAACTGCATCTTTCGTTAGTTAAAATGAAGCAGTGCTTAGGCACTGCATCCACTATCTATAATCAAACTAAATAATCTAATTTGTTGTGCATGATCCAGTAAATTGCATATATTTTTAGCACTTTTTATTTGCTTACTTATCAAACACTAAGGTGTAAAAGCAACCAAAAGAAAATCAGTTTTCTATCTGATAAGCACATGCTATTGAGAGCTATGCATTCCTAGCCCCTGCCGCGAGCACCAAGGAATCCAACAAAAAGACAAGGCAACGGAACCCGAGATGTTCAGATAATAAAGAAACATGCCACTAACAAGACAGAGTTCAACGCTAGAATCCAATTGTATCCAAATATGCACCACGGAAAGAAAGAATTTCATGATCAATATAGTAGAACAATGATCCCCGAATTTCAAAGAACATAGAGAAAACCAAGAAAAGGCATTCATACCAATAATGAAAGTAAATACCCCCTCTTCAACAGTCTTGCTATATGCTTTTAACATGCTCCCACGATAAGCCTGCAAGAAAAAAATGTTAAGACAGGCCTTGAAAAAGTAACTGAGATTATAATCCAGCACAAATCATAAAAATGCCTCAAAATGGTTTACCAACAAAAGATCTCAAGGGCAAAGATTTTGTCATCTTATGATAATGACGAGGACATTCAACAAAGTATGAATTGATAGACATGGAAAAAGAACTCTTAAATGAAATCTGGATGAAGTCTGCAAGAGAATTCTGTTGTATAAAGGGACTTCATTTACCTCCTCCATTTCAGGTTCGTAACAATATTCCATCACTTTCCTTGTTGCAGGTCTCTTGCCTCTTACATTCCCTGATGACTTTGAAGAATCAACCTCCTCCACCTGCAACATAGTAGGGTGACCTTATTGATAATCTGGCACTATATACATAGTAATACAAAAAAGAAACGAAGAACTACACAGTAGAGTTTAGAAAGGCCAAACAAAAGAATAGAATACCTTCTCAACTTCAGTCATAAAGTATTCATCCATGGAGTATATGCGTGGAGCAGCACCGCCATTTTCAACCTCAAGGTCGCGCAACATTTTAGCCAAGTAGGTCTTTCCGCTACCTGATCAAATCAAATAAACCAAGTTCAAGCACGTGCATCCAAGAACAACATCTCACTTGGCTACAATTGGGATTACATAAAAATCATTAAACAGTCAAGTCACCTGGAAGCCCTCTAAGGATTACAACAAAATGATCAGGGCGAGCAGCTCGATTTGGTGGCCTAAATATGTGGGAAGCATCAATGACTTTTGGCTTCTGTGAAGGTAATTGCTGTGATGGATGAGGATGAGGATGAGGATGAGGAGGAGTGTTGCCAATGTACTGCATAGAGAAATCCTCTTTTGCAGCTCCATATTCCTTAAATCACATCATGCAAACGCACATTCAGAAGGCTCCAAGATGGCAAAAATGATGAAACACAGCAATTGATACATATGATGCAAAGAGGTACACCGCGACAGAAGAGTACCTCGTGAGTAAATCCATTAGGAGCATTTGGAAGCTGTTTATTATAATGATGATAAGATTGAACGGGGATAGTTTCAGGTGCAGAAGGATAAGAAAGCGGCGTTCCTGATGTATTGACATGAACCGGGAACAAAGAACTAGACATCCTAGGTAGCGGCAGGGAATGAGCTTTTAAACTAGGAGCAGCATATTGAGTGATTCCTGGGAAATATCGATAATCAGACGGATCATGAGTACCATCAAACGACTGCTTCACATCAATACCAGGAAACGGCAATCTATAAGGTTGTTGGGGCCGAAAATTCGAAACAAAATTGTCCCTTGAGATACCACTACTATATTCATTACTCAGTGGCTTCTGTGAAACTTGCAAGGAGGATTGTGTTTCGACGCCAAAACCATCCTCCCCAGACACAAAAGACACGTTCCTACCGGACACAGTATCAGCTAATCTACTAGTCTCCTTGTCTGCTGAGGCCAATTCAGCACCCGGAGAAGAATCATCACTACCTAATCTAGCTACCTCAAGACCAGAGCCACTGTTACCTCCCCCGTGTTCGCGGATTAGCTTCAACCTCCGCTCATCTTCGGTGGCAACCCGACTGTCTGTCCGCATCCTTTTGTAGTTCCTCTCAGCTTCGCCGACAAACCCATTGCTCCCACCACCAGTACGAGGCACCGGCACGAAATTCTCGCTGTGAGGACGAATCGGGAACTGCCCGTAGGCATCCATCCCTGGGTTGGGGTACGGGTGCCAATTCCTCGCTTCGCCGACCCCGTCGCTCGGGCCCCTCCATGGGTGGGGCGGGTAAGGGCCGAATCCCGGTCTTTGGTGGCCTGGAGGTAGTGGGAAGCTGGGGCTTTGGCCAAAGGAGGGCGGCGAAGGGCAAAATGGGAAGTGGGGGACACAGCAGACGGGGCAGATGCTGCCTTGCATTGGTCTTGGACGCCATTGATGATCCATTGCTGGAACCTCCGAGACGATCTGGAGAGTTAAGGGTGTTTGCAGACAATATAGAAGAAGACGAAGAAGGAGGAGAAGGAGGATCTGGATCGGCCGGCGAGAGAATCCGGCGGCGGGAACGGGAAAACTGGTCCCGGCAAGGACAAAGGAGGATATGTTTTATTGCGGTGGAGACTGGGTTATCGCCGGTTCAAACCGATTCAAACCGGAACCGGCTATTTTCTATTGGGTCCAACTGCAACCTGCGACAAAAAGAGAGAGGTTTCAGGTTTTAGGTTTAATTCTCACTATTAAAACACTTAAAACTTCTCGTACCCGTAATATTAAGATTTATCATGGTCCTTATTTCCCAGGTTCATTCCCAAACACTTTAAACCTTACGATATAAACTTTCTTATTCATTCCTTAACATTTGCCTCATATTTGGATGAGAGGTATTCAAATTCTATTAAGGCCTAATTCCACCAGGATCAAAAGCTTGCGTTCTTTTGCTCATTTTGGGTCGGATTTCGAATTCTGGTGGAACCCTCATTTCCCCTTTGGCCCTGATTTGCAATTCCCTCTAGTCCAGATTTTGAATTCGGACCTGATCAGGATCAAGTTCAAAGGATGCGATTTCCAAAATAACCCCCAGCTCAGCCGACCTCTGCCACCGCCTGTCGACCTCAATTGATGGACCTCCAACCGACCTCCCTAAGTCGGTCTCAACACGACGAGAACGGCTATGGTCTTGCTGTGGCCATATCTCACCCGAGCGTCAGGAGGCTCGCAAAAACCTTAGGTTTGAGGAGCCACCTTGATGGCTTTTGGGCCTTAGTGAGGTCGTGGGCCCAGACAACCTCGAGGCAAGTTCTCTCCCTAAGCTCACAAGCCTAGGATGAGCCCCACGAGCCGTTGAGGAGGCTTTGAGAAACCTATGGTTGTCGCAAGCCTCCCGACGCCCAAATCTCACCATGTTGGTGAAATCAACTAGATGAGATCGGTTGGAGGTCCAACAACCAAGATTGATGGGCAGCGGCGGCAGTTGGACAAGTGAGAGGTTGGATAATTTTTTTAATATTTATTTTTTTTATAAATCAAGGGCATTTTTATCTTTTTAAATTCTTTGTATTATATTCTGTACTAATTCCAAAAGACCAACAAACAAAGTGTTTGAATCGGAAATTTAATTCTCATCATTCAAAATCCACCATCTTTTTTATTTTATTCCCCTCAAATTTATTTCAGCGAACTATACGCCATGTAGGATTTCTCATGGTCCTTATTTCCCTTTCCTTGGGTTGTATCCATCTAGCTGTTGGCTTTTCTCTTTGCAATTTATCCATCTCTCTATTTTTTTTTTAAGTGTGCATCCTAAAATTTAAACGCTTAACGAGCTTCGACTATTTTAGTTCAAGCTAAATCATCGGCCACGAAGAGAAAAAAAATCTTTCAATTATGAATTTTCTTCATTCATGAAATTAAAATACGAAATCTATTTAAAGAGTACAAGTGTCAAATCACTTGAATTAATCCGCATTGGTACGATTTACCTCTTTACCCTATATAAAATATAACTTTCATTGCCGGATTCGTTTGGTTTCGGAGTAGGATTTTATTCCATTCTACTCCATCTATATAAGAGAAAATAAATAATAGTAACTGTGAATTTATTAATAAATATTAATTGTAATAATAGTTAAGAAAAAGTAAATGTAAAATTTTATTATTAAATTTAAAAAAAGACAAAAAAAATGTATATATATGTAAAAGTATATGAAAATTTTATTATTAAAAAATTAATTATAATAATAATTTTAAAAAATATGTATAAGAATTTATTATTAAATAAAAAAAGTATCAATTATGTTTTGAATTAAGAGAAAAATGAAATAAAGTGAAGTATGATTTTCTCCGAATCCAAAAGCATCCGCATGCATATACTGTTGGAAGCCCAACACGCAGATATGGCTGAGGATTTAACATGTTCGAATGACAATAGGTTACTGTCAAGCTGCTGATATCGGTAATTACGATGCTTATGAAATGATCGTGTGGAATTAGAACTAAATAACATTAAATCACGTCCTTACATAAAAGTACCTCGCGGAACTGCAAAAATCACAAAATTCCTTCATCTCTTTCGATGACAATATGAGAACTGATCCATATAGGCCCTCTAAACGACCACAGGCTTATCTTCATTCAGGAGAGATTCGACCACATTAGCCATTGAACCGCACAGCCTCACCTCGGCAGTTAACTGACTGACCACTCTCTCCAGGGACCTCAGCTCTTCATGGAACCCCGAGTGCAAAACCAGAGATGAGAAGTTCTCATCCAGCAACAGACCAATACATCTTATGACGTCCTCGAGCCTGGGAACCCAGTTGCAGGCCACTAACCCAAATAATGAAGCTGCTCTCGAGCATGGAACCGCTTGAGGAAACCTTTCGTACTTCCTCAACCACTTGCCCAGGTACCGAATCAAGCTCGTCAGTTCTTCGCCATTCAATTTGCTGATAGCAAAAGAAAGGACCGTTTCATCGATGTTAGGAGATACGAGCAAATAGTGCAGACAGAGTTCAGGATCGGAGAAATTGTCGAGTGCTATCATAAGCAAAATTGCAGCATCCCTATCGAATCGCAGCTTCTCCCCATTAAGTTTTGTGTCTTTGGCATTCCTAATAGACAGCGCTCCCTGGTCTTCCCATTCTTGCCTTACACTGGCCATGGTAGCAAAAGCATCTCTAGGTGGGCAGAGGAAGTACTTCAATATGCAGATTAGTTCCATCGACTTGAGATCCGAGGCATGTCTGATACAGAGAACAATCAAATCGGACCTCCTCTTGGCAACAATATTCAATACCAAATTCGGGTAGAAAGAGCGCTCGACAATACCGAAGGCAATCATGGAAGACACCAACTCCCACAGTTCGAAAGCTACACAGGCCTCAAGAACCAATCCCGTCAAATCTTTGCCCATAAGGAATCCCACATTCTCCATCAACACCCGCGTGTATGCTGGATCATTTCTATCAACCCTGATCTTTTCAGTACCAACTGCCCCCCTCACTTTCTCAAGGAACGGATTAAGAATGCTGAGGAACTCCTTCCCATTGAATCTGTTCGTGTCCTTGAGCTTCCGCTTGAGGGTCATGGAGAAACCTTTGACTAGTTCCATGATTTTGGAGTCGGCCTTAGAGAATTGCCAGCCCATGATGGGATTAGCAAGCGATGCAGGGTTAGGGGCCTCGTTTTTTGGCTTGAGAAGACTGCAGTCTGGATTCAACACGATCGGGAACTCAGTAGCTAAATCATCTGGCCCTCGGGCGGCCGAAGCCTTGGCTATAGTCTCAAGCAGAGTCATTGACCAAGAATCTTAAGCACCGGAAACGACCTGTTTGTTCAGAACTGCAAACAACAAAAATTTAATCTCAAGCAGTGTCGATGTCATAGAAATCCAAAGTTTTCGTTTTTTAGGGAAAACGAAATGGCGAGCCTACTAAGCTGCCAGTCCCCGAGCAGTACGTCATGAGAAGACATGAAGCAAATGCGTATCCTGGTCGGAACATTAGGCAGCAACCGCAAACTAACTCTTACACGCTCACCAATTAAGCCATAAACCCTAGAAAACGCAAAACCCTAGATATGGAGATTCGAACCGTTACTCACTTCAGTCCAGGCGAGGCAAAATGAAGAGCTCAGCAGCAGCAGAGGGCGGACGAAGCCGTCACACAGCCAACAGGCCGGCCGAGAAATAGAGGGGAGAGAGAGAGAGAAAGAGTAAGAGAAGTGGCCCAGCGACGGCGGAGAGCGGCCAAGGGAATGAGACTGAGTAGGCACCGTCTCGATAAAGGAGCTGAAGAAGGAAGAGCTAGAGCTCGGGGAAGTCAAAGCCAATGTGGGCCTGAGCCCATATACGGGTCAAGTACCGGGTTATGGACTACCGATTAAGGCCCGAACCCGGAGCCATAGCGAAAGGCCAAGGTCCATCGAATAGAGATTTCCATAGCCCGTCCGTGTCCATAAATCCTGGCATGGTCGGGGCTCGTGTTCATGCTCGTAGTTCTTCCGACGCGTAGTTTTTGAGCAGGCAACATGGTTCGCTCATTTTTCAAGGCAGGCCAGCTGGTTGCTGTCCTACGGTGGCATGGGCGGTGGTGGTATCTTTTCATAGAATCTATATAAATTATAAAAGTCGAATAAACTCATTGGGCGATGCCACGTAAGATATAGATAATCCACGATTGAATGACCTTTAGAATTTTCACAAATTATAACGCGACAAGTGATACGCAAATGCCAAACCGTATCACTCAAGAATTCCAAAAGTTGTTCCACTATAAAAGTAAAAAAGTCATATATATATATATATATTATTAAAACAAGAAAAAAAAGTAATCTTTGCAGTTATATTGCCTCATTATAAGCAAATAAAATGCACCACTCTATGAACTATGATAAAACTCAATTTCATAAATCATATCGGTTTCATGAGAAAATTAAAGAAATTTGAACAAGAATATGATTAATAAAAATAAAATTTTAATTAAATATGTAGTTGCAAACAAAAAATTAAAAAATAGTCCTTACGGACAAATCTTTTAGTAACGGGAGGATATTACTTGTGATCGCAGATTTATTAATATGTCCAATGCTCGGGCCTTTTCTCTAGTTTAGATAGTTTCATCGAGCGGGTCCGAAGCAAGTCAACAGCAGTTGAATTATTCGATGCTTCGCGCTCGTGCATTTGGATTTTATTCAGAAATCAGCTGATTCGCAGTTATACGATCTCATACATTGGATTCGCCTTCATGCGGGAACTTGAAACTACATGAGTATGGGGGGATTCAATGATGATTCATGTGGCTTGTCAAAATTTTCTCAGCTTTCAACTGATAATATGCAGAGCACAACCGCATCAGCTACCCCTGTACCTGTCGAATAGAGCTACGCAGCTTCCTGCACCCATTTCATCCTCTCCGGGTTAAGAGTTATGTCGATGGTGGAACTTCCCAGCCTCTCGGGATAGGCCCGAAATCATAGATGACCTCCCTATGACAAGACCAAACGAGCTTTATCGCCTCAGGGGTCCCTATTCCAGCTCCTCTCGGGTCTCCAGCAGGTCCAAACCTATATGATAAGAAGAGAATCAACGGTTAGTTTGAATTCCTCAGTTCGAATCATTGCTCAGAATCTCGGAGAGGCTAGCGAGGACAATATATAGCTTAAGAACTTCTCATGTACCAGTGGTTCTGTGGTGCCCCTGTCGTTCTAGCTCGCAACCCAGCATAAGTTGTTCCATTCACCGACTTCCCGATAACTTCCTGAAATTGACTTCCTACTTAATTAGAAAAGCTTGGGATAAAAGAATTGGGAAGAGATCAAGAAATTTGTGAAACCAAGCTTACCTGAAGGAACAGAGGATCGTTTGAAACCACTGCTGCTGTTAAATGCGCGTGCATCTTCTCGAGGGCATCGAGCACCATAGGCAGTTGATCATCCTTGTACTCCGTTACAACCTAGGAGGACAACAGCATCAGAAGCACCAAACTACATTGACTATCACGTTAAATCAGAAACATTCAATCTACAACTCATTTTGTAATGAAACGACATTGCCCGGAAATATCAACTATTCGATGTTACATTAAATAAGCACGAATTTACCTGAAACGGTCCGAATAATTCTCTTGTGACGAGCTCGAAATTCTTTTCCTTCAGAATTTCTTCTAGTGGCACATAAACTGCTGTGGGTTTCACCGCACCATATATCTTTGGTATAGAGTGGTTCTCCAAAGCCTTGCCACCAAAGAGAACCTTCGAGCCTGGAATCTCCAGCAATCTATTCATGTGATCTAACATTGCTTCTGTCGTAAACTGCAATCACAAGAAGGGACAAAATCAGCAATGCGGAGAGAAATACGAGAAGGAGAGTTTAAACAACAATTCAGAGGTAATGCTCTCTTTCTTGACACTGTTGAAATACATATTGCAGTAAAGCATACTTACTGTAAGAACAGGGCCAACGGTCAGATCCTCCAACTTCCTTCTCCCTGCTAGATCTTTCATTTTATCTACAAGGGAAGCTTTCGACCAGTTCTGTGTACAAATATAGAGAACCTAGTAAGAAATAAAAAGAATAGCCAAACATGAACCAAAGAAAATTATTTAACAGTATTACCAGAAAAAACCTGATTCGTCAACATAAACAGGCTCTAACCTCATGCATGAATAATATGGACTGCGCCGAGCATTTCTGACCACTGCATGCATATGCATCCTGATCACATACCCATGCCACATAGTCCACCTTTGAACAACCATAAAAGGGACGTAGGTCAAATACAAGTATCAGAGGAATCGTTGAAAATTAATGGTCAATGATGAAAACCTCATGAACATCGGGCCCCAGAATTTTCCAGTCAAACCCTGCATCTTCCAACTTGATCCGACCATTCAGATCAACTGCTAACTTTTCGGCCACTCTGGAGCTGCCGGTGAAAAGAGTCATGCGTGGCTTTGCCTGTGTAAATGACAAAGCGAGTGTAAACTGCTAATTTTATTTCGGAGGGTTTAAGGGACACTCGCCCTGGTATGAGAAAGATATATCAAAGGATCGAACCTCTGCTAAAAGCTTATTCATCGTCTTCCCATCAGAATTAATGAAGTCAACGTCTTCCACGGGCATTCCACAGTGATGAAGCAATCGTATCATCTGGTCCATAACTATACTGACCTACAAAAACAAAGATATTTATTCTAATTGAGTATTTTCAGCCTGAATATAATCAAGAAACCCGAGCTATTTGCTTCTGCAAACTAATAAATAAGATTACAAGCAGATTTCACGCTATGGAATACGAGTATAAATTACCTTACTGTCAACTTTAAGGACGGGTTTGTTACCCATATAAAGAGAACCCATCAACTGAAGAACAGGGATCTCAATCGGAAAGTTGAAAGGAGTGATGATGGCAACCTGCAGAAAAGGAAATATCTGTTATTTTCTTTTCTATTTTCTGGTGTATATAAATTAAAGGTTGTAATCTTGGACATTATTGCTGTAAACATTTTTTGTGATTAACGAAAGCTCTAAATTATCCAAAAATGATAAAGAAAAAGGTTGTAATTCTTGTCATTGAGGATTCACTATAAACTCAAGGTGGACATATCACAGGCTAATACTTTCAATACATCAATGAAACATGTGGAAATAGATAATCGGACGAGATATGATCATGTCCCTATGCATTTCAATGATAAGAGAAGCTGGCTTCTTCTTCTACTGTATAAAAAAAAATGGTTCTCTTGATCCTTCTCTCACTCTCAAACACTTCACGTGATACAATTCTTTTCCGGTGAAGTGTAACACAAACATATAAAATGTTTCTTCTTTTAATAAGATATAATATCATTAATAAAAAAGAAAGCTGAAGAGAATCGCTTACGGGACCATAAGGCCAGCGGAAACCATGACTCTGCTGTCCAAGATGATTCCCTGGAACTGCAAATGACCTTGCCAGAAAACGAACCTGCCCAACATTCATAGTAAATTCTTTCAGCAGACAACCCTGATGTTTATTTTACTTTCTTGATGAAGGAGAACTCAGATGCAAATGCAACAAAATCTAATATTGATGCTAACATGAGAAATGCATCCCCCCCAATTTGAGCTGATTTGCTGAACGAGAGGCAGAGAAGGCTTGATAAGTTACACATGACGCACCTGATCGCCACAGAAGTTCTCCAGGAATTTCTGGGTAACATAGACTTCGCCAAGAGCTTGCTGATAACTCTTTGGAGAAACTCTTTGTATTAACCGAGCGAAAAAGTCAGAAACCTGGAAGATCACTCAGATGCCACTTTCCCTTCAGAAAAGCTTCTAACAGAAAGGCTGAGAAGGGGAAGCATAGCTTCTTAATTATTTTACCTTTGGCAGAGAAAGCATGTGGGCTGCCTTAGTCGATATGTCTCCATATAAAAGATACCTAAGTGGTAAAACTCTTTAATCATCTGGAAAACCCAAAGGGGAAGAAACGAATGACTAGGGAAAGAAAAGTACCTCTCTGGCGCCTTGAAGGGATTATGTAGACCATGCTTGGGGCACTTGGCCAAGCTCTCTACATAAGGCTGGAAGAATCAGTGGGACAGGTCAAGCAATTAATCACGGTCAAGAACTATAAACCAAAGGTCGTGGTCTCAAATTGTGGGTGCACCATTAAATTTTAAAACAGGTCTGTTCACTCCATTAGAGAAATCATGATAATGTATGAAGAGTTAGGATTTCGGTTTCCCATATAAAGAAAGAATGAGAACATCAGGACATGGAACAGGGGAAGCCCAAACCTGTATCTCTGTTTCATTTAGATCAGCAACTTTAATGAAAGGTTCTCCATTCAATGGATCCACAATTCTGTTCCAATTTGAAGATTTAGTCCATTTTCCCTGCACTAAGAATATAAGCACGTGACTGAATAAGATTGACTCCAATCAAAAGGTTGATGCGGAACAAAGCGCAAAGTCATCTGCAGGAGATATCATGAAACTACTTTATACTTTAACTGAGACAATTGCGAGCTCCAAATGGAACAAAACTCGTTTTGTGAACACATTTTAGTGGAATAAACAAGGAACTTGTAGACAGTTCAAGTGCCTACCAAAGTTATGTACTTCAGCCGGTTGAGTACCCGACATCTCTTCAACTTCTACCGTTGCAAAAGATAAAGACGAGAGAGATCTGCCACAGAGGTGAAGAAGATTAAGAATCAGCAATGCTGGGAAAGAACTTCACTTGAGAGTATTCGAGCCGGTGCCCACCACATAATTCTAAATAGTAATGCAGGAAACATATATATCTGACATAGCACGAAATTTATCATCCATTTCTCTCATTTCACTGCTAAGATTAAGCTATAAGCCACGAATGGTTATCGATCAAGCATGTATAGCTTGTATCTAACATAAGCATCGAGTGACAAACAAACTACGAAGAGCAAAAGCTTCAAAAAACATACTCACACATATACATAAGCACAAAAAACTACGCGAGTTGGTTAATGATCTTCATTCTGCAGGTCAATTTCTGCTGCTAATTGCTTTTACTCATTTTGAATTTGTTGAGTTTTATGTCCATAGAGTTACCACTATGCCGGGGGTAAGCTGATTACTAAGCTGAGGTCGATTGATCTAAAATGCTAAATGATCAGATTCAGATAAACACGAGACCTTTTCTTCCCCATCACAATCATCATTGGACATCGAAACTATTAATAGATACGGGACAGTAACGTATACATCCAAAACGGATCCTATCGAAACTTCTACAGCTTAGAACTCAGAACTGAGCCGACCGTATCGTCCCGCGCAATCGAGCCTAACACGAAAATCATTAAACAGAAATCCAAGGAACGTCCGGCCCGGTTTCTGGTCCAGCACATAATCACCAACAAACGCAAACCCAGAAACGAAAACAGACAGTACTCAACGACAGAACAGACCCCAACAGAAGAATCATCGAAGGAAACTCGCTACCTCGATGGATTGAGTGAAGAAAGCCGACCGAGAGCCGTCAGGGGAGCCCCGACCCTCAGTCCTCTGCGGAGCAAGAACCAGCTCATGGTCTGATAGAAGCTACGGGACGGCGTCGGATGTCGTTTGATTGCGAGAGAGCGGAATCAAGAGGCGATTTTGGGAGTCGATGGAAGAGTTATCTTCGGTCTTTGGCTCCTTCCGACCTTTATGCTCTCTCCTTCCCCCATCCCAATAACGTTCTCATCCTAAAGTTGCGTGCAGTCCAATCTGCAGCAGAGCTTCCATTTTCTGCTGCCATGCCATGCCATGCCATGCCATGTCGTGATCCTCTCTGCATATGAAAAAGACAAGAATATTCTCTTCGTCCTTCCGAGTTCCATCCAATGGGCCCTTCCACGGGCCGGGTTTGTCCCGGTCGTGGAGTACGAGGTTTCGGTGTGACCCAGGGTCCGATCCTCTTCCGGTGCAAAAGTCAGGTCTTTTATATGTTGTCATGTTGTTGTTTGGGTCGGATTGTGTTTTGTTTTATAGTTAAGTAGGATTGAGTTTTGATTTTAATTGGATTGTAATGATTGTGTTGTCGAATTATGAGAAAAAATAATAAATAGCTGAGAGAAAATAATGATTGTGTTGTTGAATTGAAGATGAGTGGAGTTAAGTGAAGTAGAGTTAAAACTTAAAATCGGTTTGTGAAACCAAACAAGCTGTTCAAGATGCAGAGCAAACTTGTTCTTCTTTACACTGGTGGGAGGGTCTCTTGTTGATTGATCGATCACGTCGAGAGTGTAATGTTGATTTTTAACTAATTTGCCTAATACAATCAGTCAGTTTTGTTTTTGGATGCAAGCCTCGATCAGGTTGTAAGCAGGTCCACATTTGATTGATTGACCGGACACTTCCGCCTTGCAGGGGTTATTACACTTAAAATGGCACAATTATATGGACTCGATATTTGTCGAGGTGCTGCAGGAAACGAGCGGACTCGATATTGGTCGAGGTGCTGCAGGAAAGGAGCTGCCGTTATCAGGGAATTCAAACATTTTTCGAGATCTCTGTTGGAATAAAAGTCCCTGAATTTGCAATGTCGACTGCTTCATCTCGGGAAGTCTCTGGAGAACGGGCTTCAGGTTCACCTGCTAAAAAGCCGGTAATGTGTTAGCAAACGATTGAACTCTTGACGTTAAAGTTGATGTGCAAGAGACTTCTTTATGAGCAGACTAACAAAGACAAGTTCAGTCTCGAATCTCCTGATACGACATGAAGGGCCTGTAGCTGCACAGAGCAGCGCGAGAGTGAAGGGAGAGCGACCGATGGCTATATCAATGAGCCAGGGGCACTCTCGAGGTGCAATGGGGTAGTCGTTATGCAACCACAATGGTAACATCAAAAGCTAGACGAGATCATCGACATATATAAAAAAAATAGGAGTTTTTACCTAAAATAACTTATGATTTGTCCGTTTTGTCAAATCTATCATATGTTTTTTTTGTCAAATCTATCACATGGTTTACTTTTTGCATCAAATCGATCCCGGTGTTATCTTTTCCGTTGACATCTAACGGTCGTGCTGACGTGGCACGTGGAGAGATAGTGGGCCACACTTGCCACGTAGGCGCCACGTTAGCACGGCCGTTAGATGTCGACGGAAAAGATAACGCCGGGATAGATTTGACAAAAAAAAAGTATATGATAGATTTGACAAAACAGGCAAATCATGGGCCATTTTAGGTAAATATCCTAAAAAATATAGAACCCAGTTGTTCCTAGAAGAAGGCAGGCTCTACCATAGCAATGCAAAGGAATTGAAAGACGATTTTTTCCAAAATACAAACTCATGTTTAAGATATTACTAGGTGTATAGCCTGCGCTTTGAACGAGTTTGAGGAGTAATTCAATATTTTTGATTTCTTATTTGTTTCTTGGAAATGACTTTTAATTATTTGCGAATTGAAAAAAAAATCATTTTTCAAAAGCAATACATGAATTTCTCACGATAGACAATAGGATCATGATGAATATCTAAAAATGAAATTAAATTTTATGAACAGTTGAAAATACGACCAAGATTTAAAAAAAAAAACAAAGAAAAGTGCCGTCATGCTCCCCCACATTGCTTTTCGATATATATATATATATATTTGTTCATTAGCTTATTATCTTTCTAATATTAATCAAAGAATTATTTCGTTTAATCCAACAGCTCTGTTTTATGCACATGGGTCGTCTTTCGTTTAGTACTAGGTTGTGAGGCCAGCGCGTTGCCGCGAGTCAAAAATTACATTCACCAATTAGTCTAAAATTATAAAGTCAAAACAATTAAATTTTGATTATTATCATTTACCAAAAAGAAATTTTGATTTTTATCTCTCAAAAAAAGCATTGATTTTGAGTTGCATAATCGTCTAATTTAAAAAGTTAACATTATTAAATACGACGTTATTTGATTATTTATTATTTAATGCTCACTCTAAAGTGACTAGATTAGTTTTGGACGCCATCACATGGAAATAATTAAATGGGGGCCAAACGCGCTGCGCTCTTATACCGTATGAGATTTTGAGATATTATAACCATCTAATCTAAAAGATTAACCTTATTAAATATGTTTTGGTTTAATTATTTATTATTTAACAAAGACTAAAATCAAATTAACTTTAAAAAACATAAATGGTAGGTGTATTTTAATATTATTTCAGTATTGGATACGAATGATTTTTCTTTTTTATAAGAGAATTACATCTCATTGTAATGATTTGAAGAGATGCTTGATAGATGATATATTATCTCAATATAAATGGGTACGTTGGCTAGATGGAAGGGAAAAAAAAGGGACTTTCAACTATGGTGTAATGTGTGTGTGTATATATATATATATATATAATGTAGTACATTAAAACAATTATTATTGAGTTTTTCACAATATAAATAGCACATGCTCGGTTTCGAAATTAATTGTTAGGAATATGAGTTTGGAAATGGTGGAGAAAAACATATGATGATTGTATTTAAATGTATTGGAATGGACTAGAAGGATAAAATTGAAAGATTATATAAGTTGGTAGAAGTTTTTAGAGGGATAAAATTGAAAGACTTCATATTAGAAATTTAGAATGAATTAGAAGGATAAAATTGAAAAATTATATAAGTTGGTAGGGATTTTTAGAGAGATAAAATTAAAGACTACATAAGTTTGCGGTAGTTTTTTATTTTGAAGATATAAAAAGTTTGAGATTTTTTTTTTTTAAAAGAACCTTGTGGCCAGGCAAGGATCGAAGTTCGGCCTTGGCTATGGGAGTGGGCTGTCCTTCTAGAGGAGCAGATCTTCCCATGAGTGATAACAGCTCGCCCAAGAAAAAAAAAACATAAACGGAATTATTTTGTAAAAAAAAATGCTAAAAAATGTATGCTTGACACATGACCCACCTAAACAGCTGTTTTAGTATATTAGTATGATGCTTAACTAGCAAGTTACACCCGAGTTGAGCAGCATTTAATTATTATCGACGAGTTATTTTCATATATATCTTATATATCACGCAACTTGTTGCTTAAAATTTGAAAATATCAGTTAGTTATATTAAAAGAATATTAAATTCATTATATTGATTAGCCCTATTGAAATAAAATTTTGGAGAGCTTTGTTTAACATGATGCCTGTAGGGGAGAAAGAGAAAATGGGGAATATGAAAAGAGTTTTACTATAGTCACACTAGACAATTTCGGTGTATACCAACAAAACATTAGAAACAAAAAGCAGGGAAAACTCATTATAGTTTGTGGATTATCAATTTGAAGGCATATATAATAATGATTTAAGTTGATTTAATCCTAAGTGCAAGTAAGTGAAGAGTGGAATAATGAGGAGTTGAGGATTTAAAATTTTAGATTATGTGGCGATTAATGGAGAATAGTTTCGCTATTATATATTATAGAACTTAAAATATATTGAAAAACAAGGTTAGTTATAATGTAGAGCTTTAATTTTTTTAGATTATTTAATTTTTATGTAGAGTTGATTTTAATTTAATATATTTTGGAAATTTTTTAATTAAATAATAAAAGTAACTACTTGCATGAGCAACAAAATATCAATTTCAACCAATTGAAAGAATCAACACATTTGGAGCTGAGTTTTTAAAAATTACGTGGCATTATACGTAAAGTCTTATATTTGGTCGTATTACATATTGTATATAATATATAGATATATTTTAGAGTCGATATCATGACATTTTTTAGTGGCTAATATTCTTTTTTTTTTTCATTTAACAACAGCACATGCATAAAAAGATGGATGAAATTAACAAAAACAAAGCTAACTGATAGATAATTGTTAGTTATTATGAGAAAGTTATGTCAAAGAGAAATCAAAATAGAGAAAATCGTGTTGAGATATGAAAGAAAATATATCAATCAAGAATTTTGTTTTTGGTCAATGCCCTTAGCATAACGATAAATTTAATATACATAACTTATCATGATGAATGGGTGTAATAATTAATTTAACGTTAAAGAAATACTCATTTTAAATTGATAAAAATGATAAATATAGTGTTTTTTTTCTTAATAATCCATGAAAGTGATTTTTTTCCAAAAGCATGTAAGTTTATTTTTAGAAAAAAAAAGTGATGAATTCTAGCTGTCATTTTAGAATCCATTCATGATATCTTACCCATTAACATTAGGGCGGCAATATATAATTTAGAAAAATCCATATATATATATATATATATATTAAGGAAATGGTTTCCGTTATATTTTTTTGCTTGTTGTCTTAGGAAATTAATTATTGTATATATATTTTCACATACTTCATTTGTTTTTATTTCAAATTATTTTTCGTTCTACTAATCTTTTTATTCTCATTTTAGTGGTTCTTTTTTTTTTTTGGTGGAGGGTTCTATGTTTTTGCATCAAAAGACAAAAGACCACCTCCCCTAACCAAAAACATTTCAGTGCTTAACTAGTTTAATGGAAAATTACGAAAAAATATTAATGGATGAAACAAACAAATGAATAACTGAAAAATCTAGAGAGAATTAAACAAAAAAAAAGAGAGTTGAAGAAGGAGGGGAATGTCGTATATTTCACGTGAGGAGAGATTTCCACTTATCTAATTTTCTCTAACTTTTCTAATTTTCCGTGTATAAATTTAAAAATATTAACTTTTCAAATGGTTATTTAAAATTTTTAGGGATTATTTTTATAATAATTAAATAGAATGGAGCTTCATTGTGGGTGAAGCCATGTAATAGAGAATTAAATGCTTGACACATGACACTATCTTATTAATCCTAGAGTTGACACGTAGCATTATCTTGTTGAACATGCTTTGTCATTTCACTACTATATATAGATCTGGTGGGTTCTTTTCTAAGAGCATTGTGAGTCTCTGCCCCTTGCATTTGATAGTAATGAAAATTTCCCAGCTAGTTCTTAGTTATTTTGAGATGTATTTCTATTAGTTACAATAATATGGCTCATAACAAGGATTTTTGTGTTGTCTGATTTATATATATATATATATATATATTCTCTTTTTTAAAGGAGGGCAAAGTGAAAGGGTTAATTATTTAAAATAATACAAACTTTTCACATTTTATCAATTCTAGTATTAACTTTTTTCTTGACCTAAAGTTACATAAACTATCAATTTGATATCAATATTAGTATGCGTCAACTTTTTTTGTTAATTTAAACGGGAATTGTTGGCCACCACCCTCGATAGGGGTAGCCGGCGACCTCAGTAGTCGCTGACGACTCTACAGGGGCAACGTTAGCCTCCGGTGAGTCCCTTATTGTCCGAATTTGAAAAAAAAAAAGTATATTCGAGAAAGGAAGGTAGAGAGATCGGTGGCGAGAGACTCATTAACGGCCACCACCCTACAATCGAGGTTGGCGGCGACATATGTCATCACAGGCGATGTCGATTGAGGGGCGGTGACTACCGCTAAGTCCTCACCGATTAACAAAGATGATGTTGTACTGATATTGATATCAATTTGATATTTTGTGCAATTTTAGCTTAAGAAAAAAAATCGTATTAGAATTGATAAAATGTTAAAAGTTTATGCATTTCTAAGTAATTAATCACAATATGAAAATGCTGAGGCTTATGACTTCAAACGGGGGAGCCAATATATTAAGCTTATCATTACATTATTATTCTTCTAATTATAGTTATTGTCCTTTTTTAAATTTATATATGTTCAATTGTTTTAATAAGCAAGGCTAGACTTTTCGGCATATCAAAAGATTAAATTATACCATAATTAAACTACACGTCTGATCAATTCGATTTACATTAATTTAGTTATGCTTATTTGTCAAATATTGTTATGAACAGAGTCCAAAGATCGCACTTTCAGGTTTCTCCATTAATGTCAATCAGCTTCTTACTTTATTAACAACAACAACAACAACAAATATCGCAGTTGATCACTCCGTCAACATAAAATTTAAAAAGAAACGGAAAAAAAGAGGCAATGCAACTAAAGTTTGACTTTCGATAGGGCTTGCATCACTCACCGCGTAAGTAAAATCGCAATGGTGACGATGAGAATTAGTCATCTTCATCGTCACTTTATACTTTAAAGTATTGCTAATCGATCGATGCAATTAAGTATATCTACATAATAGACGAGTCATCGTTAAGTTGTACTATTTCTTTTTTCTATTTTTAATTTTTTAGTGTTCAACATTCATGACAATTCATGATTAATTCAATTTGATTTATTAACCAGTTTTCTAATCTTAATAATGTGATGCATCTCCATATATACACACACACACACACACATGGATGATATTAATACGCATATGCTATGTTATTTTGCACATAACAGATAATACTATTCCAATCATGTCAACCACTTTTAAATTGTTAATCTCCCACACAACAACAAAATAATTTATTAGCAACTAATTAATCAATTTTAATTGCTAAAAAGTCATTTTTAACAACTAAAATATTTTTCAATCATACATATATTTAGTTGTCATGCTATTTAGCTATTGAGTTTATGGCAATTAATATGCAACTAAGTTTTTATGGTTGTTATAGGCTATAGCAATTATATTTTACTTCTTAGTAAAGTGAAAAATGTAGTTGTTAAATAATTCATTTAGCAAGCAATAAACTTTTTAGCAACTACAATTTTCAGTTATTAAAAAATAAAATATAGTTGCTAAAGTTTATACCAATTAAAATAATTTGATTGCATTTAAGTTGTAACAATTCAGTAGCTAAAGAAGTTGACAACTAATATATGTATAGTTTAAATTGATCAATTAGTTGCTAATAAACTACTTTATTGTAGGGGCACTAGCTAGAAACTGACTTTAAATATGTGACAAGGGACATTCATTATTAATATATTAATTTTTTTTCCCGTAAAAGTAATTTCCACGAGTAATATGTTTGGTCAAGTTTAATTCTATAAAAGTATATTAAATCTCTTCAATCTTCGAATAAGGGGATAAATCTGCGCTTTACATGATACACACACACACACACACACACACATATTGCATGATCTATACGTGCTGCTAATCGTTTCAAAACGGGAGAACTAACTGCATGCTAATTGGACCTCTTTTTTTTTTTTGGGTAAATGCTAGCTGGACCATTTTGAATTTGGATGATTACCCAATTAATTACTTTAACGATCATCTATTTAGATTTTATACCGGAAAAAGTAAAAATGAAAAAAGGATCAGGAAAGCAATTAATTTGTTGACAAGGGCATTAAAGGTCACAATTTTCAATTCTAGGTCTTGATCAGAATCCTTGACCTAAACTCCATAAATAAACTAAACTTGACTTATAAAATATGCGAAATTGTCGAGTCCAACTCCGTTTGGTTTTGCAACCAAATTTTAAAATTTTAACTCTAACTTTAACTTTACTCACTACACAACAAAAATTATTTCTTCAAAGTAAAAAAGGTGGGCTCCATATATAAATTCACATACAACTCTATCATACTCAATTCAATTTTTAATATTAAATTCTTTCAACTATTCATTATTTTTTCACACTTTTCCTTATAATTCAACACACAATCATTACAAACCAATAAAAATCAAAATTCAACTCAACTCAACTCTAAAACCAAACACACTATAAGAATCTTTAAGATATATATATATATATATATATATATATATTTTTCCGATAGGAATCTTTAATATATATTTTAAGTATCCAATCGAATGCAACAGGGATACGCAAAACACACACATATATGCCAAAAATTAATAAATTTTTCTCACATCTTGTAAGATTGCTGAATCTCAAAATTACAAAGCTTAGGGTCCATTTACTTTTTAAAAATTGATTTTCACTTTTTATCTCTATTTTTCTTCTTCTTTTTCAAGTTTATTTCTCTATAAAAGATTATAAGAATATGCTTACTAATGTTAAATTAGAAAATTTTCTAATATGAGAATAAGTGGAGTAATCACTGTAAAAGATGACATAAAATAAATTTATAAATATAATAGTCAATAAAAAAGGAAAGCTATTAATATGAATATAAAAATGGAAATAATTAATAGATGAAAAACTGGAGAACTAAAAAAAGAGCTTCTCTAATTTATATACAATTTAGAATAATGGAGAAGAGAATTTTCTTTGAAAAATTAATTCCATTCAATATAAGTAAACGTATTCTTTGCAGTTTTCTTATTTTTAATTTTTTTTGAAATTAAAGAGTTCTCCAGAAGTAAATATGCCCTTAATTTTTTGGTGTACACCTAGTATTCAAAACCTCAATGGGCGCCGACTAATCCAATTCAAAACGAGTGGGCTAACAAAGGTAAAACTCTTCCAATGAGATTCTTCGAGATTTTGTTTAAGGGAAATCAACGTTGAATCGCTTGGAACAAATGTTGTTTTACTTTATTATGATCTTCAAGAAGCATTTACTTAGCTCATAAAAAATGATTACAGAAAGCAAATTAATATGGTGAGATTTTATTCAGTTTGCTAATTCAGAGCAAGAAATTAAAGGCTTGTTTGGGTTGTGAGTGTGATTTTAAAATCACAATTCTAAGATAATTCTACCCATAACAAAACAAAATAACTCATACAAAGTCAAAGAGTGGGTTCCATTTATACTACTCTTTTTCAACAACAAAACAAAATAACTCATACAAAGTCAAAGGGTGGATCCCATTTATACTAGTTTTTTTCAAAATCAAAATCTGATTTTAAAATCTTACTTTAAAATCAAACGCAACATAAAACTAGAAACAAGATTAATTAGAAAGTTGACCTTATTTCAGGATCTTGTGAAACCTAATTTTATCACGAATGGCAATCGGAATATCTGACAAAACATGCGAAGGATTTGTGAAAATTTTATCCGAAAATCAACCAAATTACTGTGCATACGATATGTATGCCGATCATTTAATCAATCAAGTGATCTGTTGTTCTCTCTCTCTCTCTCTCTCTCTCTCTTTCTCTTTCTCTTCAGTGAAATATTTTATTCAAATTTTGTTTGAGGTTCATGAATTTAATAGAAAATAAGAGAAAAGAAATAAAATATGATGGAAAATTCTATTGATGAAACCCAAATACATAATGTTTTGCTTGTAGATCGAGAGTGAAGTTATTGCGCTAAATTCCTTTATCACTTTTTTTTTTAAATTTTTTCCGGCGGGATATTGTTCAAAGTTTCTTTAGAGGGAGGAGGCATTGATCCAGGAAGCTGGATCGACCACTTTTCAAGGTTCAAACAATCTGACTGGCTGGTCAGAAAATCTACTCCGTCCATCAATTTCAATCTCAATTTCAGCCATTTCCGGCTAATTATGGAAATTTGAATATAAACTATTCCATTTTCCCAAGATTGCAAATTAGTCTCCCAATATGTTACTGCACAAACCCAAACAATGAAACCAAGCAAAAAAAGTCAAACTTTTCGCTTAATATTACGCCACATGTTTTAGGTTTGTCGTGTCGAGAACGAGTATGTCTAGGTTTTTCAAGAACTGATAAAATTAAACCCAAAACTAGCTTAGCTATATCATATGAATCAGATAAATCTTTATCTTTACAATACATACAATGTGCAATATTATGGAATATAATATTAAATTAATTTAAAAGAAAGGGGATATTCCTCAAAATTAAAAAGAAAGGGGATATTGTCAGTCGAGTGAACTAAGGTCGAGTTCATTAGTATTCGGTTCAAGAAACTCGTGAGCCTAATCAAATTTTATGACTTTACACCTATATTTATATATGTGTGTGTGTGGCCTTACGCCTACTATACAACTATTTGTGTTTTTTTTTTCCCGAGTCCAAATGAGATCAAGCTCATATGAGCTTGAGTTTATCTGGGTCTATATGAACTCGAGCCTGAGGCTAGTTGAGCCAGAGCTCTTTTGCTTCACTGACTCTAGCCTTGTCGAGCTTTGAGCTTGCGCCTCCAATTTGCATAACGAATTAAGCTCGAGCCTCCAATTTGCATTACGAACTAAGCTCGAGCTCATTTGAGCTCAAGCTTGGATGTTCATGCTCAACCGGTCTCGAGCTCAAGAGAAAATGAATATCGAGCTGAATCGAGCCTTCCAGATTCAAAGTTGGTTCGACTCGTTCACACGCCCTATCGTTTTAGATTAGGTGGGGTCCGTCCGACCATTGGTTCTCTCCTCAAAGACTCAACCAATCTTATCATATATAGTTTTTTACAATTTAGCTGACATCCCAAACTTACATTGCTATCCCCCAGCGTTGAAGTTGAATTAATCTTCCAACTTGTTATTATTATAATCATATTAATATTTATTAAATAAGATATAAACAAGAGAAAACTTGCAATTAGGTTGGAATGACTTGAAGATTAGAAAAAGGTTTATTTTGGTCAAATAGTTCAGCTCTTCTCTATAAAGGAGAGGGACGACCCGCATAGCTGAGTCCGTACAATAGCCAAGGAGAAATTAATCAGAAAGAAAACTTAATGGCTATGGGAAAGAGAGCTCAAGAAGATGACATCGCTAATGGCAATGATCGTTTCGAAGAAGCGTTCACCAAGGTAATTAGAATTCCGATATATGCTCAGCCTCCCGGTCTCCTTCATTCATATTGTAGCGACCGCACATAAATGCACAATTGTCTCGTGAAATTTATGTAATATAAGATCAGCGTCAATATTCTAATCCTATGTATATAATTAAACTCATTTTGTAAAACCGGTAGTATATATGCAGGATGTGAAAAATGCGTTGCTTATATTCGATATTTATGATGATATTGATTTATAGGTTGAAAACCAAAGTCCAATGCAGAATGATAACGATAATCCGAAGCCATATTCTCCCCAGCAGCAACCAACAAGCTCTAAGATTGAAAATTCGCCCTCTGAACCTGATTCAATGGAACAGGTAACTGTACGATATAATTAGTTTGGGGGAATTGAAATCTGAAAGCTTGATATGATCAATTAATTATACCTTAGTCTAGACTCTATATAATATTATCATTAGTTATTTATTTATTTATTTGTCGCTAATAATTTCATGTGTACATATGTATAGGATGACCAGCTTGAATTGGCCAGAATAGAGATGGGTGAGGTGAGGGAGGAGAACGAGAGGTTAAAGTTGTACTTGGAACGCATAATGAAAGAATACAAGGCACTCCAGATTCAGTTCTTCGATATCGCTAAGCAAGAAGATCAGAAGCAACAGGCCACGGAGGATACCGATACTGCCAGTGCCCAGGAACTCGAAGAATCTGACCTTGTCTCCCTTAGCCTTGGACGAGTTTCTGGTTCTTCGGTAGGAAAGGATGAGAAAAGAAAGTCATTGTCTGGTCTAGAGAATAAGGATCAGAAAATCAATGAAGATCGAGAAGGGTTGGCACTTTCTCTGGACTGCAAGTTTGGAGCAGCTAAGTCGGGAATGACCGAATCACTGCCAAACAATACGAGCCCTGAGAACAGTCTCGAGGATCCGAAGGAGGATGCTGGGGAGCCGCCAAGTAAAGTTCTCAAGACCATGAGAAGCGGAGACGACGAGGTCTCTCAACAGCACCTGGCCAAGAAAGCTAGGGTTTGCGTGAGAGCCAGCTGCGATACCATGACGGTCAGTATCCCTGATCAGTAACTGTTGCATTACATTCATCTTTTGGATCAGTTGATCGATGGAGCTCTACAATTTTATTCTTTGGTTCGTATATATGATGACACACGTACTTATATTCTATTTGATTATTCAGATGAACGACGGATGCCGGTGGAGAAAATACGGACAGAAAATTGCAAAAGGAAATCCGTGCCCTCGAGCCTATTTTCGTTGCACAGTTGCACCATCATGTTCTGTAAGGAAACAGGTATATTATACTAATCAATCAGATCATTGTTTTATAATCCCCAGCACTGTATGTTATGCTATGGTTATCGCCGACTGATGAAAAGTTCGTGCTAATAGGTTCAGAGATGTGCAGAGGACATGTCGATTCTGATAACCACATATGAAGGAACACACAACCACCCACTTCCGGTTTCAGCCACTGCCATGGCCTCCATCACATCGGCGGCCGCCTCCATGCTTTTATCGGGCTCATCTACCTCTGGATCTGGCCAAGGCAGCCTGCCAACTGCCACCACTACCGACCTTAACGGACTAAACTTCTATCTGTCTGACCCTTCACGATCGAAGCAGTACTACTTGCCTAATTCATCGCTGATGATGCGTTCACCTTCCCACCCTACCATAACCCTCGACCTCACTTCAGGCCCAGCCATCACATCCTCCGCATCATCTTACCTAAATCGGTTCGCTTCTGGTACTGCAAGGTACAGCTCATCAATCAGCTTAAACTACCGCCCGATGTCCGAGCCCAGTACTCTACCGATCTCTTGGGGTACTAGCGGGTTACCTAAATATGGCACTACCGACCATCAACCCATCAACAAAAGCAACCCTCAAGAAGCCTTTCTTCACCATCTCCCCTACTTGCAAAAGACAAACTATAACCCACAAGACTCCATAGCCGTGGCCACCGAGGCAATCATTACGAACCCGAACTTCCAGTCTGCCCTAACTGCTGCCCTCAAGTCAATAATCTGTACTGGCAGTAGTCCCATCTGTAGTGGAACAGCGCTGGCTCTTGGAAACTTTCAGGGCTACTCCGGTGAAGATGTTTCGGGGCCCAAAGTTAAGTTGGAATGAGAGATCCACGGCCTCGGGCGGATCTATATGCAGACCAACACCGCAAGCCAATGCGTGTGGGTTGAGCTATCTGAACAATTCAGGTCCTTCGATGAACTCTCATCATCAGGCCGCAAGCTTAAGGTTTCTACAATCTAATCCGATTCCATTGCCGTTTTCCTCCTCCAAGCCGAACACTGCGGAGGCATCTCCGGGCAGCGCAGTAAAGACCGGAACAGCTTTTAATTAATTTTTTTTCCAATTATTTTTGCTGTATAGATTTTAGTAATATTACTAAAACTGTTGTCAAATTTTTTTTAGTAATTTATAATTTTGAATTAATAACGAAGAACATTTTATTTTGGGTAGAGACGAGAAGAACATTTCGATGTATGACCCATCACAGTTTGTAGAATTGTTGACCAGTCCTGCGTTCATAATATGTAATCTTGATTAATTCGTGGGAGTTGACTTTTAATATTTTGAACGATAATTAACTTCCATTTGTAAAACACTCACCGGCCTATAAAACCCATTTCCGACCCAAAAACTCAAACTATTAAGTGTTGGTTCTAAGTCTCATATAAACTAATATATATTGGATTCATCTTTTCTCTGTAGGAGTAATATTCTCATCACCCGCCTTCACGTGCAACATGTGCCGTATAAGTCCAATGAAAATTCAATATAGTATTGTTGAGATAGAATTCCATATGGAAATGTTAAAGAGTAATTGAATGACTTTATATGAGATTGAATTTCACAACCTATCAGATGGACTCAATCGTTTATAGACCCAGTGGGTATTTTACACCATTCAATTACTTTTTTTTTCCGATGAATTTGTTGTCTTCTGGAGGAGTATAAAATAGGATCAACATATAAATCAATGGATATTGTTTTATCTTTTCTATGTGGAATTAATATTCTTAATACTCGTCTTCACGTGTAACGTGTGCCGTATAACTCTAATGAAAATTCAATATGGTATCGTTGAGATTTAAAATCCCACATGAAAAAAAGTAAAAGAGTAATTGAATGAGTTTATATAAAATTGGCCCATTGGGTATTTTACATCCTTCAACTACTTTTTTTTAATGAATTGTTGCCTTTTGGAGGAGTATAAAATAGGATCAACATATATATATATATATATATTTATTATATTAATATTTTTTAGTTTCAAATTATAAAACTGATTATATAATTATTGTCCAATTACTGTGCAGATTTTACCTTTATATGTAATAATAAAAATGGTTCATGCAAAATAAAATATAGGGAAGAGAGATATATATACAAAAATATAGCAGCAAAGTATTAGAAGAAATCATTCGTCAACCACAACCTCAGAAATCATGGTCATGCATTATACTTATAAATAAGAGGTTATTGACCAAAAAATAATAACAACCACAATTATACGCATAAAATTATATACGTTGAAAGAAGAAATTAAAAATAAGGGCTCTTTACCAACGTGAGTTGGTTTAAGTGGTTCGATACTTGTTCCGTTTAAATGAGGTTTTGTGTTTGAGTCATTTTGAATGCAAAAATCCACGCTGGCGAAGCTTTATACCTTCTCGACCGAACTAGTTGGGACTCAATTGGGCTCTCGAATACCAAGGTTTACATCGAAAAAGAAAGGGCTCTTCTCTTACTAATTCTAATCAACGCAAACTCTTCCTAAAGGTATCAAATCTCAGTCTAATACCTTTCGGACTTTTTAGACCGCATTAGTACTGTAAAGATTGCAAATTCAACTGTTTTTAAGCTGAATTACAATCCCAGAAATTTTAAAATGTATATTTACTTCACATATCCCTTTTTTTTTCTACAGAAAAATAATATATACGGAAGGAAAATTAAAATGGGCCGACTGTAAAAGCCCATACAAATGATTTCCTGGGCCTGCATCAATTCATCTTCTTAAGGCCCATGTGGCCCATCTCAGCACCACCAACTCGGCTCAAGCTCTTCCGCTGCTCTCTCTGCTCTGTCTCCCACCGATCTCTGGTCATCCGACGAATGCAAGCTTCCTCCCGCTCTGCCATTGCCAGCTGAAGTGAAAGAGGTGAGGCCTTTCGTTTATGGTGTCGTGTAAGTTTGTAGGCAGTGTTAGCCTTGCTGATTGGCGAATGGTTAGATTGATTCGCAATTGATTTTTCTCTTGATTACATGAGATTTTTTTTTTCTTATTTTAGTTTAGGAAGGGGATCAGACTGCTATTTTGTGTTGAATTTGATCGTTCAAGAGTGCAGAAATTGATAGGCAGTTGTAAATACTCCCATGTCTCAGCTGCCGTGTTGTTGGTTTAAGTTTCTCTATAGGGGAAAAGCCAGATATTGATGTAGCTGGGTTTATGTTCTATGACCCCATCAAGTCACACATCTTGTTTTTCAGATTCTTCGCTGGGATAGTTTCACTATTCGGCTTGTAGAAAGTGAGATGAAGCTCGATGTTGATGTGCTGAGGTATCTCTCCAAGGAGGATTTCAGGGTTCTTACAGCTGTCGAGATGGGAATGCGAAATGTGAGCTCTTGTTCCTTCTAAGCCACTGTTGCTTGAAGACCGTGTGATTTATTTCCCGGGCCTAAGATGTCCTTTTTCCTGATTTTTCCAGCATGAGATTGTCCCCTCGGAGCTCGTGGACCGCATTGCTTCCCTCAAGTATGCCCTTTTATATTCCAGTGTTTGACTTCCACACTTCATGAAGAGACGAGTTAGTATTGATGTGTTTGGTGCATTTCGTTAGGCATGGAGGCACGTATAAGGTCTTGAAGAACTTGCTGAAGCATAAATTGGTACACCACGACTCTTCTAAGTGTGAGTAAGTCAGTGGACATTCTACAGCTATTTTTGCATAGTGAAATACTGGATATATGATATATCTAATTGTTTTTTCTCTTGTGATTATAGATGATGGCTTTCGGCTAACATACCTCGGGTACGACTTCCTTGCCATTAAGACAATGGTTAATCGTGGAGTTTTTGCTTCAGTGGGCCGTCAAATTGGTGTTGGGAAGGAGTCTGGTAGTTCTCTTTTCAACTTTTCCAGATTTCATTCGTCTATATGCTGTTCTACAGGACCAGAATTTAATGTGTAAAATGTTATTTGTTCAAGATATCTTCGAGGTTGCCACTGAGGATGGTACAATACTTGCAATGAAGTTGCATAGGCTAGGAAGAGTTTCTTTCCGGGCGGTAAAATCCAAACGTGATTACTTGAGACATCGGAGAAGTTACAGTTGGCTCTACTTGTCGAGACTTGCTGCACTTAAAGAATTTGCTTTTATGAAGGTCCGTATGCCGTGCTGTTTTTATTTATTTAAATGTTGTTGTGAGTTTTGTTATTGTTGGGGTGACTGGTGCTTTGCTTGATCAGGCTTTGGAAGACAACGGATTTCCTGTTCCTAATGCATTGGATTGCAACAGGCATTGTGTGGTTATGTCACTTGTACAGGGCTACCCTCTGTAAGAGTTTCTCCTCTTAAACTCAGTTTTTGTCTCCTTATTTATTGAGATTTACAGTTGTACTTCTAGTGATATTTGCGATGATTTTATCTTATTGGGCTACTATGTTTGTATTTCTACATATTCACGAAGGCATAGTTAGTATGGTGGCCTTACATTAAATTGAATATTTATTTTCTAAATTGAGCAGCACATGATACTATATGGTATATGTATAATGAGGTCTCCTTAACAATCATTATTACCCATTCTCGAATTCTTCATGTATGTGATGTTCAACACCACATTGAAGTAATTCTTTTTATCAAATTAACAAGTTTTGAGTGACTGGACGGAAAATGATAGTTCTCCATCCTGCTTTTATTGCCCAGCTTGTTTCTTTTTGCTCTAGCTCGTAATCAAAGAGAATTTTGTTCTGATGAACAATCTCATTGCATTATAATCATGCTTTATAATGCAATGCAGAGTGCAGGTGAAGGAACTGCAAAATCCAGAAATGGTGTTTGAAACAATCATTGGTTTGGTAGTTCGCCTAGCGGAGCATGGACTTATTCACTGCGATTTCAATGAATTCAATATTATGGTACTACGTGATATCTAAGCATTGTGGTACTTTTTTCTTTTGCATGTTCATTAGCTTGATTAATTCCTTTACTGCCTGCATTTTATATAACACAAATGATATTTCCCGGTGTAATATCTTCCTCTTCTTCGGACTATATTAGTTTATGACTATATTTTCCTTTTCCTAGATTGATGATGATGAGAAGGTCACCATAATTGACTTTCCTCAGATGGTTTCTGTGTCACATCACAATGCACAGATGTAAGATTTAATAAACTCTCTCAAATTCCAATCGCTTAGTCTCAATTATTTGTTGTAGTTAACTCGTAGTATTTATCTCCAAATTGCAGGTATTTTGACCGTGATGTTGAATGCATCTATAAGTTCTTTGGTAAAAGGTTAGCTACATCTTTGTTTAATGGACTTTTTGCTGTTTGACATGCCTTTTACCTGATCTTGATCACCATTTTGGTCGATTCTTGTTTAGGTTCAACCTTTCTTTTGAAGAGCAAGCGGATCATTCTGAAGTTGCTGAGGAAGATGCTGAGGAAAGCAGTAGGCCTTCCTTTTCATCAATAAATAAAACAGCTGGTTTCCTTGATAAGGAGCTTGCTGCTAGTGGATTTACTAGAAAGGATCAAGCCAATATGGACCAGGTATAGTGAAGTCTGTGTTGGAGCTGTTTCAGTTGCTCTTGGTTAATTATTCGTGGCAATTTCTTTCACCTGTGTTTAATCATCTTCGATGTCTTTGGTTCAATGCAGTTCATTGAAGAAGGCTCCAATGAGGGTATATTATCTGATGATGAAGAAAATGCCTCCAACTTGACCGAAGTGATTGTCAGAGATACAGATGCTTTGCATTTAACTGAGCAGGTACAATTGGGTCTCATGTTTGAGTTCAAAGTCTATCATCTATTTGTTTGACCCCATCTTTTTTTGTTTGAACTCTCCTAACTTTGTGGAATCGATAGTCATGCGTGTTGGTGGTATACTGATCTTACAATACATTCCGCAGCCTGAGCAGATTCAAGAGGGTGAGAGGGCTGGGAAGGAAGAGACTGGACAAAGAGTTGAAGCAAGCAGCCATGAACCTGAAACTCAAGATGGCTCCGAGGAGGTAGAGTCGCAAGTCGGACCTAATTTTAGCTCCTAGTATATCGGTTATCAGAGATGTAGCTAGAAGCACTTTTTCTTGTTCTTGTGCTGCAGCGAGAAGAATGTGAGGAGGAGGACGCAAATGATGTTGAGCTTGTGAAATGCCTGAACAAGCAGAGGCGGCGGGCAATAGCTGCTGCCCATGGGGGACGGAAGGCTCTTGCCTCGAGAAACTCGTACAAGGACAAAGGTGGCCGGTCCTCTCATAACTCAAAAATCCAAAAACAACTGAGTGGCTGGTAGATTATTAGAACACTATTATTACTGAAAGGAGACTGCTCCCCTTTAAGTTATGTTCCGCGGGGATCGTCCTAGAAGGGATGCATTTTGTTATAAAACTCAGCTTTCGGGCCAACGTCTTTGTGCAGTAGATTGCAAAAAGTTTTGTAGGTGAATATTATTCACGATAGATATATTTAGGCAACGGCACACTGTTCATGAGAATTTATTACTAAAGGTGTATATCGTGCTTGTCAAATTGTGTCCCTGAAAAGCTGTTCGCAAGGTCACGATTGTACATAACCAGTTACAGATGAACCTGATTGGTATCCTCTTGGACTTTTGTCTCTGTTATATATAACTCGTAAATGCATTAGTTATATGAATGCTAATCCATTGAGATTAAGGCTGGAGGCCACATTTGGTAGGGATGGTGCGAATTTGTTTTGGATGAAGTCAGCTCAGGATTCGGAACTCTCCATTATACTATGTGCTCTGAATAAACAGGGAATAGCCCGGATAAGTCGAATTTGAAAGGACCTTCGCCACCAAGTCATGGTTTGCTCATCACTGCGGTGACCGACCGTTTGGCATAAGAGCTCCGGTCACCCTGGAGGAACATGCAGGAGCATAATGCTCTTTCAAAGTCATCCTGATTTTGAGCATATTTAGATTGATTAATTTTCAGAAATTCTATCGGTCTTCAATCTGCATACGGAAAAAATCTAATACAGGTTCGTCCGAATCACCTAGTCCTTGACCTTTGCCAATTTTATTCGCCATTGATTCTAGCGGTCTTCATTTCTATTCCAGTGAACCAAACTTTGGTAATACCGACCCTCTCGACCTCGAGAAATCCCAATGTGGGCTGTTGAGATCTCATCATGGGCTTCGATGGAGGCCCATTAGAATGAGACGAGCCGAGAAGCCCAAAGGCCCATCGAATCTCTCCCTCCCACCCTCTCTCTCTCTCTCTCTCTCTCTCTCTCTCTCTCTCTCTCTCTGGCGTTGGGATCGGTTCTTCTTATCTCTTCGGGTTCTTCTTCTTCGTCATAGTCTTCTTCAAATTCAGTTTAATCAATCATTGCTTTCTATATCCCCGCACAGAGCTTGAGCCGTATCCGCGCCGTGGATTGTGTCCGTAGGGGTTGAAGCCCCTACCTCAGGGTTTCCTTCTCATCGCACCGGCTCGCAGGTCTTCTTGGTTCCTTCTCGAGCGTTAATTGATTGATCTTTGTCTGATTGCAGTTTCCGGTTCTGATTATCGATTTCAGCTTCTCGTTGCTAGTTCTCTTGGCATGAGCATCATTCCGATGTAAAAATTTGAACGATCATGTATTCGTGTCTTGTACATATGAAACCCTAGCTGTCTTCTCTTTTTCCGGCGGCATGAGTATCATCTATTGGTCAGATAGATCCATTGGAATGATCAATTGGGAGTATCCCAGCGTTTGATTTTGATTGGAGCATATCATTGCAGCTTAAGAGTTGGGCAATTTAAGAATTGAGCTCGATTTTCGGGGCTATTTGTATCCGGTCAATACCGTGAATATTTAAACTCAGTGGGCCTGTTAATGATATGGTCTGCTAATCATGATGCTGTAAGGGTACTTGTGTTGACTGGCTTCCTTGATTATTGGTGCTTGCAGGCTGCGTAAAAATGTCTACCCCTGCAAGGAAGAGGCTGATGAGAGACTTTAAGAGGCTGCAGCAAGACCCTCCTGCTGGCATCAGTGGTGCTCCCCATGATAACAACATCATGCTCTGGAATGCCGTCATCTTTGGGTACGTTCTTTACCCATGTTCTTTCTCTCTCTCTCTCTTTCTTTTTTTGCTTGTTCGACATAGTTGTTCCTGTCATTTCTTGTCAAAATATGGTTCGAATAAGCTGTTTCTCGTTTCTTGTCTGCTTTGGATTGCAGTCCTGATGATACTCCATGGGATGGAGGTGAGTCGATCTTGCTCTAAAATGGATATGAAATGCATGTTCTCCAATGGTTTTGCCTTAGGATTATTTTCTTTTAAAGTAACGATCCCTCTGGTCCTGACCAATTTTGACCTTTATCGAAAAGTCTTGCATAGGGTTTAAAAGATTGACTCTATGTAGGATTTAAGGCTTTTCATTATTATTCCCTCGCAGTTGTTAAACATCCTGCAATGATTAAACTACATTCCCTAAGGTTCTCAATGGAATCAAGAATCATTCTTAATGCTTCTTTACTTCTTGTTCAAGCTCATAAGAACCTTATCGGTCAAATTAGTTCTGTTGTTTTATGAGATCAAGTAGTTCTTAGATGATAGCAGTATTTGCTTTGGAAGGTTCTTGTGAGTCATGATTATGGGGGAGATAGAATTCTGTCATCATTCATAATGATGAATGCTAGCTTTGATGATGCAGCAGTTTTTCTTATTTAAAGGAGGTTAATCATAGTGGCTCTCTTTATTTCTATTTTCAATTTTCATATCTTGCATATTAAAGCGCTCACCAATTATTCTTTTAGATTGTTGTCAATTGTACATGAAAATTTTAATATTCCATGAGTTCTTCAGGTACGTTCAAGTTGACTCTTCAATTCACGGAAGATTACCCAAACAAACCACCAACAGTGCGATTTGTTTCTCGAATGTTCCATCCTAACAGTAAGTTTAGTGATATTGCAATTTGATGTCACCTTAGATCAGCATCACCTTTTGTGTGGGTTCTGATAAGAACTTATTTTGTTTCCCGAACATTTCAGTTTATGCAGATGGAAGCATCTGTTTAGATATATTACAAAATCAGTGGAGTCCTATCTATGATGTCGCAGCAATCCTCACATCTATCCAGGTTCGTAAGACTTCACTGTCTTTCAGAAAGCCATCTAACCTTTTATTAGTGCACCCATTAAGTTGGTTTTAGTTTTACGGTTTATGGACTGATGTACAAGGGGGTTCTGCAGGCAAGCTTGTTGTGAGTTCCCTGCAGTTGTTTCATGCGTTTCTGGTGTCGTCTGGAGATTTTTGAGATACATTTTTAGGTTTATTTAGCAAATTATATTGTATTATGAAGTTGTATGGAAGCTTTTACTTATAAAAAAATGGATCATTCCAGCAAAAGCCTATGTTGAAGAGCTGTATGTCTATGAATATAGACCACCTGTGTGAATTATGGCTCTCATTGGTTTCATTGAAAGTTGCCTCTCCACCATTGCTTTTATTGATTGCATCGCCTTTTACACTCCTTGCAGTCACTGCTGTGTGACCCAAACCCAAATTCTCCGGCAAATTCTGAAGCTGCTCGGATGTTTAGTGAGAACAAACGAGAATATAACCGAAGAGTTAGGGAAATAGTGGAGCAAAGCTGGACGGCCGACTGATAGACTTCTGGATGAAGGTGACAATTCTGTCCCAATGCAAGTATGGGGTTGTGAAACTGTATCATGTGATTCCTTGTGTTACAAATGCTGGTGTGTGTTGCAGAGCATGTAATGAACAAAAATATTCGATGGTTGTGAATTTGTCTACCTACAAGGACCCGATCAGGTCGGATTTATTGGTCATGTGCTAATTCCTTGTACCATATCATGCTATTACCTGTAAGATTTCTTGTGATTAGGGTAACCTGTGTTTGTATTTGTGGTTCTTGAGATATGGCATATCTTCGCCATAGTACTAGGTGAACAATTGAGTATGCCAAACATGATTTACTACAAATCTAAATCAATGGTAAAGGCCCCAAGCCCGGCTTCTGGATAGAGAGCTCTTCCACATAATTTCAAAGACACATGTCTTGGAGCTAACTGATTTGTGCTTTTACATAAGCAAAGTTTTGATTGATTCAAATTACACTTACAAATATCACTACTAGTATCGCTTTTGTGACTCGTCCCGCAATTGAAAGTAACGGTAATAGAGCTCTTCCACATAATTTCGAAGACATAAGACATGTCTTGGAGCTATCCAATTTGCGCTTTTACGAGGCTGGTAATAAACAAAGTTTTGATTGATTCAAATTACACTTACAAATATCGCGATTGTGAGTCGTCCCGAAATTGAAAGTAACGGTAATAGATTATTTCTTGGCACCACAAACACAAGCACACACTTTCTGGCACAACCAATTTTCTATCTATACAGAGGAAGCCCTCATTCAAAAACACTGAAGACAAACCAAACCAGCGGAAGAAATCACTGAAGACTCAGCTGCTGAATCTTCCTACATCACTTCAGCTGAAACGGCATCTGCCGGTGGAGCATCCTGAAACGATCAAAAAGTTATTGGTTTAACATAAAGGACGAGAAAGTGATCTAGGTCGAGGATAGTGGTGGAGCATCCTGAAACGATCAAAAAGTTATTGGTTTAACATAAAGGACGAGAAAGTGATCTAGGTTAGGTCGAGGATAGTGTAAATCGCGAAAGAGAGATGGTGCTTACCAAATTCTCTTTATTCTCGGTTACATCTTGTGCGGGCGGGGTTGCATCTTGACCTGTAAACGAAAGCAAAATCAGTATTCCCGGTTCGTTTGAACTTATGCAGATTGTAAGATAGAGGCCAATCGGATTCAACCTCCTTCAACAGCAGGTTTCTTTCCCTGTCTCTCGGTCTTCTCCTTCTCTACGTTGGACCCTTCTTTCATTGGCTTTTGCACTTTCTTCTGCACCTTTCTGGCCCCATTGTCCGGGACAGTCCTCGAGCTAGCAGGATTTCTATTCACGGATTCCCGGACCTTAGTAGCAGGATTCTTCTTCAAAGTCTCCTTATCTGGTTCTGCTGCGACTTGAGAAGCTAGGGCTACATCGTTGTTAAGGGACTTCGGTTTTATTTTCCTTGCCCCGATGGTGGAAGAGGTGCTGTGAACATCATCATCAGACGATCGAGTTCCCTCTTCTGGCACTTGAGAACAGGTTTGCGAGACCTGGGGCTGCTCCACACTCTCCACGATGTTGAATATATCGAACAACTCCTTGACAGCTTCTTTCAGCTCGGGAAGGCTGTGTTTACGCACATAGGATTTCAGCTCCTCTCGCATTTTTTGGGGCTGAAATATGGGCGAAGCATGTCAAGACACAAAGAGATTTAAAACCAAACGATATGAAGAATTTGCTTCTTGAACTCGTAGCTGCGATTCATAGTTGTGCATATTCAAGTAGAAAAGCTGCAGGTATACCTCACATCCAGCCTCCAGCGCGAGTTTGAAGAAACCGAGCGACACCGAATGCTTAGCAGCAGTTTCCGAGAGCTTAATCTGTTGCAGCCAGTACGATGCAGATGACAGAACACTGAACCTCCTCCGGCTCGACGATCTCGAGACATCGGAAAGCGGGGTTTCGCTTTTCACTTGGCTATTGGCAGACCTCCGAGCCCGTGTCTCGGATATCGGAGTGATGTTGCCAACCAGTTTTGCGGTCGAGCCAGCACTCGACTTTGCAGGAATCGATTGTCTTCTGGGAGGCTTCGCAGGCTTGTCCTTACCCGACAGGTCAAGGACTCCCACGCTCTTGCTCACAGCCGAAAGCGGTCTTGCCCTGAAAACCATCACATCCCCGGGGATATCAGTTGCTACAGAGGTCCGCCCATCAGAACTCATAGATTAAGACATTTAACTACGCAATTAACAAGCACGATGATCCTCTTGGACGGAGGCGAGTATTCATTTTTCGGGTATGAAAAACAGATGGCAAGATGATTAAAGTCATGTGATGTTCTGTTTTCGAGAACAGCTTCGTTTCCGATCACTCAAAGGCAGAATAGAATATCGAATCTGATTGTCTATGGAGAAAACGACGCTAGGAAACTGAGAGGGATCAGTGAGAAAGTAACCTTCTTGATGCAGAAGCATTTACCGGTTCCGCCTTCTCCTCCTTCGATTTAGCAGCCGATCGCAGCGCATACCTTTGCAGCGTAGATTTTCCTCCATTCCCTGCGCGGCGGAGTAATCAATCATCAATCGTCAACTGCTGGAGCTCTATAACAACCCGAAGATCCATCCACAGAGAGAGAGAGAGAGAGGTTACCGGAAACAGAAGATTGCTCCTTGATGGGCTCTTCCATGGCTGTCGAAGAAGCAGACGAGAGAAACTGAGATAGAGGATGCAGCGGTTTCTATCTCCGTTGCCGATGGAGAAGGGGAAGATGCCATAGAAGGACTTTTATAACCAATTAATTAAAGAAATTAAAGATTTTTCATGGGCGGGAAAATTATATCCTACTCGCAGGTCGAGCCCCCCACTCGCTATATCTATCTGACGCGTGACAGTGGGAGTGATTCGCTACACCCGGGACTACACAGAAAAGATGGCGGGCCCCGATTGACGGGCAGTTTTTGAAACGGTGCAGCTGTGATGGGCCCAGTAGGAGCCCACAGGGAGGGAAAAAGCTGAAAACGGTCGCCAATTTCGAAATTTTGAATTTCGAAAACTCTCCTCCTCATGAGCCGTTACAACCGCATCTCTTTTCTTTGGGCCCATGGGCTCTTTTGCTCTTTTTGTTCGCAGCTTCATTGGGCCGTGAGTTTCTTCCACTCGACGGCCCATTTAGTGTTGGACTCTGGTTGGAGAACATCATCTCTTCGGTTTGCTCCGTGATCAGATTAATGGACTGAGGGGGGGCCTTGAGACCGGCCGTAAACGTAAACCTACTCCAATTCAACCGTTGCGCGACACTCGATGCACGCCTGTTTCTGCCTCCACTGCCACGGCCACTTGAACCGTCTCGATCTCGCTTGGTTTAAAATTACTTTCGGGGAGGTTCGTTTGATATCCAAAAACTGCTCACCGACAGTTGGATAAGTAGGGAATGTTAGAGCGAACCGCAAAAGTTTGGGTAGAGTTGGATCCGATGTTGACTTGGTAACATCGCAAACCGGGGGTAGGACGCAGATCCCAAACCGCAAAAGTTTGGATAAGTGTCCATAGATATTACCGATGCGTTTGGTTTTAGAGTTAAAGTAACTTTGATTTTGATTGTGGAAAAGAACAAATGTTGTATAGTGTGTTGAGTTAAAGTTAAAGTTAAAATTTTTAACTTGGAAAATATGTATTTTTATTATGTAGTAGGTTGAGTTAAAGTTAAAATTAAAGTTTTTGTGATTTTAACCCTGAAAACAAACGGACCATACTACTCCATGGGCCGATGCCGACCCAAACCGGGGGTCGGCAGTTGACGTCCCCCCATTGCTTCCATCCGGGCGACATTTCCTCTTCTGCTCCCACTCTCAACTCCCCGCGCGTGGGGTCCAAGAGCTAACCACCATCCTGGTTGGATGGGTCCACGCGCCCCGGCGTGCGTAGGACGCAGCCAGTCCCCCGAGGGCGAAAAGGTAATTTCGGAGGATGCTTTGGAACAAAGGAGCCGGACACCTTGGTACTGAAGTAACTGCGCTTGGTGCTCCTAGGAGACAAGACAGCCCACTTTAACTCCTAGGCTGTGATCCTCTGCGGTCGATCTCATGGTGAATACTCCCCCACGTTCTTTCATTAATCGTCAGTTTCCTCCGATTTAACTTACTAAATAATAAAATATGAAATTATAAACGTTCAATTGCTCTCACTAATGAAATTTTCTCTCGTTCTGTCTTCAGTAATCTCACGATCACCTCTCCTTCTGTTTTGCTGTAGAATTTCCTTTTCAGTGCATATGAAAGACCATTTCTAAATTTTTAGCCGCGTTGGCACATGAGATTATGATGCCATCCGATATCCCATGAGGCGCTCCCCATAGCTCCGCTATCACCGCTGTGGCTACCCCGATAATCCTTGCAGACCCCGAGATCGTAACACGCCCGATTCCGCATACCGGCCGGAATCAGGAAAGATAACAACCAATGCCCTTAGGGTGGGCACGCCCGTAGAGAAGCAGTTCTCCTTATAATACCATATATTTTCAAATTTCAGAAATTTCTATTGCTCGCTGCATTGAGCTGAAGAAGCTCAGTAGGAGAATTGATTGCAGACTCTCTCTCTCTCTCTCTCTCTCTGCTGCAAGGAGATCACTCTGCCTTGATTTGCAAGCACAGTAATGGTAACATTCTCCTCACCACTCTCTCTCTCTCTCTCTCTCTGTCGGTTCTCTCTCTTCTATAAGACATTCTCCGATCTCTTCTCATGCTCATAATTTCGCGCTGTTCGATCATCTGCTTCGATGCTGCTGCTTCTGCTCATTTCCCTCCCTCTTCCGTCCAGGAATGGTAGATTTGGAGCTCCGCGATAGCACATTTGTGAGGTGAGCTTCAGATCTGGAGCTTATCTTGCCTTCCTATGCACAGCTTAGTTCGGTAACGTCCTGTGACTGAACGTCGCGGTTTCTAGGTCTTCCGAATCAGCGTCCTATTGCGAGCTCATTTTAGTTCAGTTCATCAGCTGTATATAGTGTGCCGATAGAAGAAATTGCTTACCATGGACATTTAGTCAGAGGTAGTGCAAGTTCCCTTGTGGATGTGACTTCACTAGGATTGTAGGCACGTTGTTGATGTTAATTGAGGTGCGGGTTAATTAAATGGGGGGTTTTCTCCATATGTTATTTGGCCAATTTGTATCGAAAGAAGAATTCGGAATCTGGAAGAAGAATTAATAAATTATTGCTGTATCTGGTAGTCCAAAGCTGTAGTTAACCTCTCAATTGAGTGGATCTTGCCGACACCAGCGGCCTGTGTCTAGATTCTTAGGCTGGTTAATTTCTTGCATTAACGAAGTGCATAAATAAATGTCTTGATTGGACAGGGGACTGCCTGAAAATAGATATGTAAGATTTCCCTTCCAGGAATTCTTTTCCTGCTTAGTAGCTGGGTAGCTTGGTGACCGGGTTTGGAATTTTTACATACTTAGCTCATGCAGCGTTGCTATGGAATGTGCAGGGGCTGAGGTTCTGGCATTGTGTTTACAGCGTTTCAGCTTCCAACAATGGGGAAATCGCCAGGAAGATGGATCAAGACTATACTGTTTGGGAAGAAATCATCGAAACACAGTATTTCCAGAAAGGGAGAGGTGTGACATTAATTTCGTTCATATTGCTATTGCATGCACATGTTGTTAAACAATTATATTCATGTATAATCGTATTTTTTTTAGTTTCTGTTTGATCTAGTGTGCGTATACACAAAGACATACTTGCATCCCTTCCAATTTTGTGATGTTTCATTCTTCACTGATGCATATGGGAGTAACTTATAGAAGAATTATAAGTTCTTTACATATTATTCATGTCTCCAACAAAGCTTAAGCTAAATATCGATTTATCAATGAATTTCTCGATGCTTCCATCATGTGATGCTGATCTTCTATTTGCAGAAAGTTTTGAATGCCAGGGAGGTTGTCGTTCCTGCCAGGGCACCAGAAGTTGATCCGAGTTTGGGTTCTGTTGCGGCTTCCCAGCCAAACGCTGGAACTTATGGTCATAATGAGAGGGAAAAGGAGTTGGAAATTAAGGATGCTCCAAATTTACCTCATGATAGGGAGGTAGCATCTGTGGATGATAGAGATATGGCTGTGCAAACTGATACAACTGAAGAGGTGCCTTATGATCCAGAGAAAATCAAGGAAGAGATGGCTGCGACAAAGGCACAGGCTGCCTTTCGGGGTTATTTGGTAATGTTCTGTTCCGGAATAAATGAAGTGGATTAGTGGCTAACATACCGGAAAATTTGTGTCTTCTGATTTAACTACAACTTGACCTACTTGCTCTGACCTATGCATGCTTTGTCAAGGCTCGCCGTGCATTCCAAGCGCTCAAGGGAATAATTAGGTTGCAGGCACTTATTCGTGGCCATTTGGTTAGAAGACAAGCTGTGGCTACTTTATGCTCTATGCTGGGAATAGTAAAGTTGCAGGCACTTGTCAGAGGAAGATTGGTTCGGCAGTCTGAATTCACACTCGAAGTGCGTAAAATTTACACTACTGGAAAACCTCAGGTAATTTACACTAACCTGTATGCAGTCCTTTGTGATATATGACAACCTTTTCCTAGAATGAGCTGATTGTTATGATCCTATTTTGTTTGATTTTAATGACAATGAGTATTTTTCCTGCCTTAATACTTGTTAGATTAATCAGTTCTCTATTGATATAAATTACAGGGAAAGCTTGTGGATCCTGTTGGAGTTAATTTGTCCAAACAGATGGCTAAGCTTTCTGTCAATGCTTTTGTTCGTAAGGTGATACACATTTTGCCATCCTCATTAGCTCATTCTATAGTAATTAGATATCCAGCTGGGTGAAGTGGGGCATGTGAGATTGCTATCTTTGGTTTCCCCCTCTAGTATAGTTCTTGTTTCCTTTAAAATTGAGCTTGCAATTACTTGATCTGTTTCAGCTTTTGGCTTCATCACCCAATGTGTCGCCACTCCGCATCAACTATGACCCTACTGAACCAAATTCAGTTTCAATGTGGTTGGAGCGTTGGTCAGCATCCTTTTTCTGGAAACCATGTCCTCAACCCAAAAAGTTAGTGAAACCTCAGAGAAAGCATCAAACTTTGGAAGCTGAAACACAGAAATCAAAGCGCACAATTCGGAGAGCTTCTGCCTCAAACACAGAGATTCTCACAACTCTGTCATCCTCTGAAGTTGAGAAGCCTAAACGGAACCTCAGAAAGGTCTTGAATGGCTCTGCTGATCCGCAGCAGGAAAGTCCACAGAATGAGATTGAGAAGGTCAAGCGTAGTCTGAGAAGGGTTCATAATCCTGTCTTAGAGAATACTGTCCAGTCTGAGGTTGAAGATGAGAAGCCTCGTGGAAGTCTGGAGAAGCCATCTATTATTAGTTCAGGAGATGCCCTTCTTGAACGGAGCAAGAGTTCTCATGGCGAGATTATGAAGAAAGAGGCAGTTATGATCCCTCGTGATTTCCTTGATGCAGAAAATACTCCAGAACCCATTAAAAGAAATGATGAGGTCAATCTATATTTTTGTGACAAATCTACTGAGGAGACAAAGCCATCAGTGGAGAATGGTGTGAAAGATGAAAGCACTCCATTATCAAATGGTACTTACGAGTGCTCAAACCATAAGGATGATTCAAGCAATGGGCACGTCAGGATAAGCAGGAAAAATTCTCTTACGGCAAAACAAGAGGTTGCTGAGAATGGGTTACAAAGCACTCCTAGCCCGACTCTGCCTAGTTATATGGCAGCAACTGAATCTGCCAAGGCAAAATTGAGAGCGCAGGGCTCTCCTAGGTTTGGGCAGGACGGTTCGGAGAAAAGCAACCTCTCGAGGCGCCATTCTCTACCTTCTTCAACTAACAGCCTGGGCCATTCGCCTCTTCCAGCTCAAAAGGCAAAATTATCAGGTGGCAAGGGGGGAAATAAAAGCGACAAGAGAGAAGTGCCCGGTATGGAAATATTGCTCTTACACCTAAACTCCATGCTGTTCTCTCATTTTCTGGCTAGAACAATAGATCTTGTTATGATTTTCTTATAAGATCCTCAAATGAGGTAGTTCTTGCGTTCAACTTTAATAATTTTTACATAGTCCAATTGTCTGACAAATTAGTTGTCTATCGCCTGCCTGTTGATTTCACACGGGATTCTCTTGAAATTTCACAGCAAAGGCCGAGTGGCGAAGGTGATTTTCAGGAAGTACCGAGTTCTATTTAAGGAGGGTGGTGATCTCATTCTATCAGCAGATATGGTTGTGAAGAAGTGTGGTGTAAGATTTAATTGTTGTGAGACCGAACTACGAGAGTGCAGTGAGCCGGTTCATTTTCAAATTTGTCATGCATCGGTTGATATTGTGTGCGAGCGGATGTACATCTTAGGTGTTGAAGTGTTTGTCCTGTGTTAACTTGATTCATTAATCCCAAAACTGTCTGTCGAGCCTCTGCTTATAGTAGAAACTGTATAGCGGTGTACCATGTTTAATTAATTAAGAACCATAACTCGACCTTTATTTTCTGGTGTAATGTTAGCTGTAATTTTCAATTAATTATCCATGATAATTCACGTGTTAGACGCAATAATCAGTTAGGATAGGGATTGAATGAGCCACGTCTATATCCACATCCCTTTCTTGATAGTGACGTATGATGTATCACTCATGATCTGAGTAAATGATTCCTTTTATGAGCATTTGTCTTAGTAAGGTAAGGTAGTGCCATGCGGCAGTCGACCGAGCTTGGAGGGTAGCTTGAACATCGGATATGTTCTTGAATCGTCTTCGAGCTTGTTCTGTCAAACCCGGGTTTGAAAACAACTGGCTGGTCTACATGCTTTTCTTTTGAATCAATGACTTACAATGCTTAAGTCAGACCATAATTGTAGAATTGAAATAAATCATGTGATTGCCAAAGGATTCTTTACCTAATTGCTAGCCCTTCTCATCTCTAATCTGTATAGGTAATACCAATTTCCATCAAAATATATATCATTTGATAAGTCGGACGATCTGTTAGTTGAGTGTTACTCATCCACTCTATTAACTTTTAATCATCAATTCGAATGATTTGCCCGAGCGGGACCCCCGATACCACCCAAAAAAAAAAAAAAAAAGAGGCAGCACCACCAGATATCTATCCGTCGACTGTCACGCCGCTATTGCTTACTTTCTCACCCAAATCTCTCATTTTCCCTCTCCCAGCCGTTACCGGCAGTCGCGCATGACATGACATCAATGAGCATGAATTTCCAAAATTTCTTTCTATCATCCTTATCCATAAGATACAAATCAGATTTTCCTTTTTTCCCCCCCTTTTTTTTTAACTTTAATTCCAAAATTGTTTTTCTTACGTGGGATCCTAAGATGGTACATTGATTTGATGCTAATCCCGATTTTTTCTTATTCTCTCATACCAAATCTCTATATATCTGTGTAGAATCATATCCAACAATCCTTTTTGTTCTTGGCAGCGCTCATCAGCTTCATTGGCGGACATCAATGGCGGCTGTGAAGGCAATGAGCTTTGCTCCTCTCTTTCTGTTGTCTCTGCTGTTAGCAGCTCACAATGTCGTTGTCAGTGAAGCGAGGAAAGGTGTTGGGATTTACGTGCTGAGGAGAGGTGACCTCACCCTGCAGTTCACGAACTATGGCGCCACCATGCTCTCCGTCATCCTCCCAGACAAAGACGGTATTCGATACGAACTCCCGTTTTCATGTAGTTTAGTGTGTGAAAAGAATCGGTTGTTTCTGTCAAATATTCTGTAACTGATAATTACTTCCCGTCATATCATCGGATATTCAGAAAAAAAGGTTACGAGGACAGGTTGTAATGTACTTAAAGGCTTTGGCGCGTATGTTTATTTGTGTCGGTACTGATGGGACTTGATTAATGTCCTTGTCGTGATTTTGTCTTCTGTTTTCATTGCCAGGTAACTTATCCGATGTAATACTCGGATACGATACGTTCGCTGGGTACAAGGTGATCCTCTTCTTAATCCCTTTACACTGTCACAATCTGATCTAAATTCCCGCACTTGAGGTTTCTGGCAGACTGATGCGGACCATCCCGGACTCTGCTTTGTTCATGAAGTGGTTGTCGGACAGAATTCATCTCGTGTTTGAATCTGTTTTGTTTTTGCAGAATGATACAACCTACTTTGGAGCCCTGGTCGGGCGCGTCGCCAACAGGATTGGGAAGGCCCAGTTCACCCTCAATGGCGTCCGGTACAAGTTACCCGCCAATGATGGGAACAACACTTTACATGGCATGTCTTCTTCCCAGTCTTATTTATTTCTGTACATACATTGGTATCGATCCAAATCTCCAAATTAACCAGATTTGTCTACTCTGGACCACTGGAACATACCAGGCGGTCTAGTAGGTTTTTCCGATGTCATATGGGATGTACAGAGCTACAATACGGAGTCTCACGTGACATTCACTTACAAAAGCTTCGATGGTGAACAAGGTAAAGAAAAAATCAGACCCTTCATTTGTCGTAGGCGATGGGAACTAAATTCTATCCTTATGTGGTGATCGATGTGAAGCTGATGCTTATCGTTAATCCTATAAGTTTGGACTCTTGTAACGGGTGATCAGTCACTTAACATGGCATGGAGTTATTGGTTCTGTTTATCGGTTCTGACTTCTGTCTGAAGCCTAGAACTGTTATGATGGAATATAATATATAGCGGTCGTACATATCAGTCACATTCAATGATAGAACATCCACAAATTGGACCGAGTTTTCTCGTAATACCAGTCACTTTCGATGTTAGGACATTCACAAATTGATCGAGTTTTTCTTTTGCTTGTGGAACAGGCTTTCCTGGAGACCTCTGGGTATCCGTTAAGTACATGCTGATAGGGAGGAACAAGTTGGGTGTGAAAATGGAATCCAAGCCCCTTAACAAGCCAACTCCCGTGAATCTCGCCCTCCACACATACTGGAACCTCAGGGGACACAACAGCGGCGATATCCTCTCCCACAAAATTCAGCTCTTTGCCTCCAAAATCACCCCAGTAAACGACAAACTCATCCCCACTGGAGAGATCAAAGACATTAGAGGAACACCGTTTGATTTCCTCCAGTCCCGACCCATAGGAAGCCAGATAAACGAACTTCCCAATGGTTATGATATCAATTACATTCTCGATAAGACGAGCAATGCCCACTTGAAGAGGGTTGCAGTCGTGAAGGAAAGTGTCTCAGGAAGGAAGCTGGAGCTGTGGAGTAACCAGCCCGGGGTCCAATTCTATACGAGCAATATGTTGAAAAACGAGAAGGGAAAAGGAGGAGCCATTTACAAGAAGTACGCCGGACTTTGCTTGGAGACTCAGGGGTTCCCCGATTCGGTGAACCACCCAAACTTCCCATCCCAGATTGTGAATCCCGGAGAGACGTATAAGCACATCATGCTGTATAGGTTCACGGCCTAAAGAATCAGCTGGAGAAACTCCAGTCTTAGGTTTGATTGAATTTGCGTTGGTGAAGAAGGCATCTTGGTTCTTATGTATAGCAGCTGATGGAATAACCAGCTTATCTAAGAAAAGGAGGACAATCGTGTCAACATTATTTTTGATAGGCTTTTCATGTCTTGTTGGGTCAATTTATGTTATCATATTGTGTTCTTTTGTTGGAAATTGGCATATGGTGATTCGGATTGACCCGATATAACTAACCTACCAAATTCTTCGCTTAGAAATAAAGAAATAACCACCAAATCATCATCCTAATAGTTGGAGAACAACAGAAAAATCATTCCAACAGAAACAATAAACTGAAGATGGGGCAGGTTGAACCCGATTTGTCTTTGATGAGTTTGATTCGGAGTCCACGAAAAAATCTAGATTGAACAGAGACATGGCTTATATTCATGCCAACTGGTCTAAAGTGCCTGATAACATTACAAAACGGAGTGATGTGTTGGAACAATAAAGGATGAATCTTGAAGACACCCAACAAGAATCCAAACTCCGAATCATTGCGCTTCCTGTTCTGATCGGCTCAGCGGCATCTGAAACCGACACAAGGGGCAGAGGCTACTCCTATGCAGCCAATTCGCAATGCAGTCTCCATGATAGTAATGCGAACAGGGCATCGAGACGGCTTCACTCCCTACCGGAATCTCCTCGAGACAGATTACGCACTGATAATTATCACTACTGTTACCGATACAATCTTTCTCTACCCTCACCTTCTCTAGTCCCTCGATACATGACCAATCGCTTTCTTTCTCTGTGCATAACTCGGATTCCTCGTCCACTGGCACCACGACCAGAATTGAGACTACCATTGGAAGCATCCTGAGGCTGAGGTTCTCTGAGGCTGAGGCGATCGAACACGCAGCCTCAGAGATTTTCCCGATCATGAAGGGCTGGACATGGTAGGGCACGCTCACCTGGGAAAGCATGTTGGATATCATGGACCATGACGTCGAGTCTTTGATGAGATGCTCACGCCTGTGCCTGAAAGACTTGTACACCGTGGGACTCAGGATGGAGTCGTTTTCTTGCATGGGTTCCTCTCCTCGGCCCTGACCCGCCATTGATGATGGTGACGGTACGTACATGAAGTTGACGTATAGTTCGATCAAGAACTCATCGAAAGGCGAGGAAGGGGTCGACTGAGGAACGTAGTTCTCGGGCTGCCATGCCTCGCAGATGTGAGAAAGGATCGTATGGCTGGACATATCGAGAGATCAAGCGAGATAGACAGGAGTTGGAGATAATCTTATATGGAGAAAGCTGATAAGATGGAGTTGGCAAGGAAGATTAGATTGTGATTTTATTAGAAAACAAATTGATAGAATCTGGAAATAAAGTAACTTTGAAGCTAAGCAGACAGGGTTTTCAAGTTAGTTATGACAGCTAATGAAATAGTAAACTCCCGTTTCCTTTTCCGTTCGCACTTTACACAATTAATCGTACGTGAAAACCGTGTAAACTGGTACGACGGGTAAGTCACCTAGACCATGCAAGTGGCACTTATTCTCCTCCGTGATTTCACAGTGACTCAGATTTTTTCCTATTGAGTCATGCGATTCAATCACTGGACTGATCATATAAGGTTAATTTTAGTTAATTAAGAAAATTATTATTTTTAATTATAATTATATGGTACTGGGTGTTGACTTCATCAATATTTTTAGGATTTGATGAGTCAATAATCGAGATGTGAGCTAGTGGAAAATTCTAATATTCACCAACCAAACAAGACAAGGAAGTAATATTTCTTTCTTCATTGTCACTATAATTAAAAAATAAAGAAGAATATTATAAAAAAAAAAGGAGAAAAAGGAAAGGCAGGAAGAAAGATTGCTTAGATGCCAAGTTACAGCTAAAATCTGTTTGTACTTCAATCGATGCTCTGTACATGCTCTTCTACTTCGACGAAGCTACACCCGGGATCCGTTTTATAAGCTCCCCGAGCTTCCATCTCCTTTCTCACATCCCTGACAACGTCCCACTCAGCCATCGAAGCATGGAAGTTTGACAGCAGGACGTAGTCCTCGCAATTTCTTGGACCCAGTTGAGCCAGTTTCTCCTGAACCCAGCCTGCTAGGCTGCTGAGCCCGTGGTCCTGGCAAGCCCCGAGCAGCATCCGGTATATGATCTCATCAGGCTCGATTGGCATGTCAGAAACAAACTCAACTGCTTCATTGACCAGCCCGGCCCTGCAGAAAAGATCCACCATGCACCCGTAGTGATCCACCCACGGCTCAATTCCGTAGTCATTTCTCATCGAATTGAAGCATTTCCTTCCCTCATCTACCAAACCCGAGTGGCTGCAACCAAACAACACGCTGAGGAAAAGGATTTCATCGGGTTTCAGTCCTTCTCTCAGCATCTGAACGAACCGTGTAAGAGCATAGACTCCATGCCCGTGCATCGCTAGCCCGTGAATCGCAGCAGCCCAAGACAGTAACGTTCTCTCCTCCATCGAATCGAACATTTGGCAAGCTTTAATTATGTTACCGCATTTTGAATACATACCTATGAGAGCATTCGCCACTGAGACGCTCCTCCTCCCGAGCGCGACTTCATCCACCCAGTGACTGAGCCAATCCCCGAGTTCGACTCTCCCCAACTTAGAGCACAAGGAAATGGCACTCAGCAGGGTAACCTCATCGGGCTTCACATTCGTGGACTCCATTTCTCTGAACAGACAAACTGCCTCATTGAGGCAATTGTTGTGGGTATACCCATTAATCATTGACGTCCACGAAACAATGGTTTTCTCAAGCATCGAATGAAAAATCCGGGAAGCGCTTATTAAGGACCCGCATTTTGAATACATCTCTATTAGCGCATTATGAATGAACACATCGATATTGAGAAGTTTCTTCACCAAGTACCCGTGAACGGATTTTCCTTCCCTCAAAAGTCTCAGCGCCGAGCAAGATGAGATAACACTAACCAAAGTCACACCAGTATGTGCCACGCCTTGACGTAACATGGCATGCGATACGTCAAGAGCCTCGAGAGGGAATTTCCTCAAGGAGTAACTGGAGAGGAGGGCATTCCAAGCAACTGCGTCCCTGTGAGGCATTTCATCGAACAGTTGCCTCATACTGCGGAGTTCATCGAATGAGCAGTACATGTTCATCAGGGCAGTCTGAATTATGACCTCCGATATGAAGCTCGACTTCAAGACATGGGAATGAATCTGCTTCCCCAGACTGATACCGGGCATTGACCCGCATGCCTTTATGACGAACAAAAGCGTGTAACTATCAACCTCGAAACCTGACCTCTGCAACTGGGAGTACACCAAGATTGCACCTTTATGGTCGTGTCTGTACAAGTGACCTCTAATCAGAGTGTTCCAGGTATAAGCGTCGAGGCCTCGGACACTACTTGCGATTGCACGGGCCGTGGAAACGGCATTTGGGAATGGACTCGAAGCAAAAGACGCAACAAGCTTGCTTGCTAAAGGAGGCCATTGGACGAGGCCGGTCGTGATCAGGTGTGCATGGATTTGATTCAGTTGGCGTATTTGCTTGCATCGTTGTAGCAGAAAGGTGAGTTCTTGAAGTGGGTTTTGGGCAAATGTGAGCAGAGAGCAGAGGTTTGCTCTGGAGAATGGAGTCTTCGGGCATTCAAGAATTGAAGACATGGGATGAGAGCAATGGTTCTTCAACAACTTCTTAAGGCCTTAAAAATATTAGAAACTAATCAACTTTCCATATCAAACCACAAGAAGATTTCAATGGCAACCAAGGCACTCTATATAACGGCAAACATCAACTCCGAAAGATGCCCGACATAAAAAAAAACCCACCAGAATGGTCAGTAAATCAAGCTCGAAACTGAAGCCCCACTACTGCACAATAACACGAGTAGTCCACCATCAGGATACCTTGAGTCAGGTCTTTAGGAGTTCCTATCAAACATTTTCTAAAACAAAAGGTAAAAGATCATCAATGAGCGGTTGTGGCAGTGGTTTTCTTGAAGTCAATCTTATCGACCTTCACCTCTCCGTCGATCAGCTCGTAGACATAGACCACCACGCGGAGCCCATCGATGTCCATGAGCACAAAGCTTGGGTTCACATCATAGGTGATGCTGCTGTGGGCCCCAGTGGCCGACCCCGGGTTTATAACGACCCCTCCCTCGTGCTTGTAGGCTGTGAACTGGTGGGTGTGGCCAGTCACAAGGATGTCTACATCCAGCTGCCTCTGAAGCATCGCTAGTGAGTCTAGATCGCCCCATGGAATAACCTTCATGAATCAAGTAGTCGATATCATTATACTGTTTATGGAAATTATCAGATTAAACTAGTGAGTCATTTGAAAACAAGTACTATGGAAGAGGATTACAACGAATAAATAGACAAACAACCTAACACTTGCAAAGGATGCCCAAGAGTGGCAAAACAATGAGATATATATGTCCTAATTCTGAATTCTGATAGCCAAAAACAAGGGGATTCATGTTATATGAAAAGGAAGAGAGAAAAACAAAAGTGAAGTGTGAAGGCTATAACAAACCTGATGACCATGACACAATCCGAGCTTAAATTGACCAATGGTTATTGTTTTAGTCTCAGGGTAGCGAGCATCTTCATCGTATTCACCCCGGGTAATATGCAAGTCAGGGCAGAGAGTTTTCAAGTAATCGTGAACTTCCTGAACCAATATCACAGATAAAATTTTCAGCTAACAGAAACATTTCTAGTTTACTAGAAAAACTAACAGGAGAAAGGTTTTTGTTAATTGCAATATCGATTCAAACCAGTGCCTCACAAAATTTCAGAGATCACATATGTATGATTGCGTGCACCCTTACACTATAAAAATTAAGAAGAGGATTGCAACTAAATGACAATTCTTTTGAGAGACAACTCATAACAAAGAGAATAAAATGCACAACTTTTGCGAGGCCTTTGGACTGCAAGCACCCATATTTATAGGAACTCCAGCCATACAAGGAGGACCTCGGCAAATATGTCAAAACAGGGGATATCTCATCGATTAGAACCAACAGAGGAGACATGAAGAGCTGCCATTTTGAGAAAAATCCCATAGAAGATGGAAATAAACCCTTGAGAAACCAAGAAATCACAATTTGGTAGGTAACGGAATGAGCTTTTAGCAAATATACACATGACAAAGTAGCCCCAAGGTGCAGATGAACAAATTTAGAGACAGAACGGAGATTAAAGGTGATGGACTTCCTCAGGCTTAAAGGAAAACATTTGGAAACCATAAGTCAGATACATGTATGGCTCCCAATAGTGAAAGAATCGATAGAATAGGGTACAGTCCTTTATCCCAGTGAACAGTTGGGGTTGGTTAATCTTTGCTTTCACAATCCAAACAGACTCATAAAGCTGCAAGTATCGAAGTATTAGCATGCTGAAGGGGAGCAGTCCCTCAGTGGTAAGGCCGGAACCCAATGACCATTCAATATAAGCATTGCAAGGCAATCATGAGATGCAAAAGTTACGTCTTAGCACTTCATATAGACGAAGCTCTCCGCTGACAACACCCCAAACCTCACCTCACCTTTATAAATACTTCTTCCAAAACCTCAAATCACACAATGATATCCAAACTCGCTCACAATCAACAAAAGAACTCAAACATGTCCAATCTTAGAAGGGCTCAATTTATTCATGCTGTTCGTATTCATCATAACCTCAGAAAGAAAAGGCTCCTACTCCAACAGGGTCAGTTAACCCAAGCTTCCATAAGCTTAACAAAAGAATTAAATGACACCAAACCAATCCGAGCAGATCCTCTATGATCACAGAGAAGACAATCACTAGACTGCACAAAGCAAAACATAAAATGATGAAAAACTTGATAAATCAATGGGATTGAGCAGTGGAACATTAACCTTAATGCACAAATTTCCGGTGCAGATGATGTGTTGGATCTTTCCAGGAACGAGCATGGACTTGAACTTGGCCGGCAGATCAGGTGCCCTGTGGGGAATGTGAAGATCCCCCAATGCTAACACCAACACCATCTCCCCCCAAAATCACACACCCCAGCTCCCCAAATATCCCCAATCGCTAGTTTCTGCAAGAACAAACGAATGCAATTGCTTACCCAGGTAGGTTCTCGAACGGATTGCCCACAAAAAAGGTGAGCTTTTTCCTAAATCGAACAACGCAGAATTACACAGATTTTGAATCGAAGCCGTAACAAGAACGGATCGGGAGGATGTACGCAGAGAGAGAGAGAGAGAGAGAGAGAGAGAGGGAGTCATCGAATACCCAGAAGCTGACATGAATAACCTCCTCAGAGAAGGCTGTCGTTGACGTTTCTCTCCATTCCCGTATTTCGTTTTCTACAAGATGAAAAGTTCTGTGGGGAAAAACGCAAAATCAAATTCATGTTTGGTCTATTTTCAATTAACTCCATTTACTTTTTAATTTTCTTATAAATGGTCCCTGTAGTTTTATTTATTTTAAGATGAGCCCTCTATTTTGAGTTTTCTCAACCAGGAATGATCATTATGCACGAAACAGAGTTTGAGTGTTGCTGGTATGGAATGTTAACGCCAATATTCCATGAAGAGTTTTGCTTTCTCGGAAATATATAAACACGGTCCATTTTGGGTGAACTAGGACTAGTTGCGCGCAGACATCGACTTAAAACACGGTCCTAAGTTTGCGAGATAATCACAAGACTAGAGTACTGTTTTGACGGTAATAAGCACATCAAAAACCAATTATCATGCTGGATGGTTTGCAATTTAATATGAAAATGCCGCACTGGACTTTGTCGGCAGCAAAGAGTATGGAAGATGGAGAGTTCATCAACGCCGGAGAGGAGATCTCATGGGGAGTGCTGCTGCCATTTCTAGTGGAGATCCCATGGGAGCAGTCGAATTAACAGGCGAAGGAGAGTTCTGCGTCGAACTCGAGGCAGGAGACTTCAACTCTGAGCTTGAGCCCGGGTAAGGTCCCCATCACTTGTACTTGTCAGTGGGGACGCTAAGCCTCTCGAGGATCACCACCACCTCGCTCATAGAAGGCCTTTGGCTTGCCTCTCCCACGCACTGCATCGCAAGAAGCGCCATCATGTAGGCTCCCTTCTGAGAGAACCTACCATGCAGTCTAGGATCCACAATTCGGAAGAGCCTCCGGGTGCTGGAGATATAGAGCCTGGCCCAAGCCAAGAGGTTCCTTTCAATCCCAACCTTAGTCCCGTCTATTGCTCGACGGCCTGACAGCAGTTCCAAGAGCACAACTCCGAAGCTGAAGACATCGCACTTCGTTGTCAGACGCCCTGAAAAGCAAAGTACATCATGGCATTGTGTTTTGTATTAAAAACCACCGGAAAATCGAGAAGTTCAGAAACAACAATTCATTCATACCTGTTTGGATATACTCCGGAGCAGCATAGCCTTGAGTACCCATTACTCGGGTCGATACATGAGTCTGATCTCCGGTAGGGCCAGCCCTCGCCAACCCAAAGTCAGATAGTTTCGCATTAAAATCCTGCAATATTGACCTCTTCTCAGCTAATCTCCCGATATACATAATACATCAACACAGCAAGGCGAGCATGTAGACTTTTCTAAAGTCTTCAACTTACCATATCTAACAGGATGTTAGAAGCCTTGAAATCACGGTATATGACTGGTTGTTCAGATTCATGCAGGAAGGCGAGCCCACGAGCAGCACCGATCGCTACTTTCACCCTTACTCCCCAGGGAAGCGGTTGTGGCCAGGCTGCAATTACATTAGGGTATGTTCAGATGCCATGGCCAGAAGGTCACATCACGTTTACAATTTATGAAGTTGGGATGGGAGAAGAAAGAGTGACTCACTTCCAAAAAGATGACTCTCGAGGCTGCCTCTAGGCATGTACTCGTAGACCAAAAGCCGGTGCTCTCCTTCCTGACAGTAGCCAATGAGCTTGACAAGGTTCGGGTGATGAAGTTGTCCGAGGTAGTTTACTTCAGACTGGGAGACAGATCAGGCAATCACAAGGTACTTATCGTTAATTATATACCGATCTCTTTTATATATCAATTTCATTCTTTTATTCGTTTGCTGCAAATGCAGCCCAAAGCAAAGAAGATGGTAGCAATCCTTATGGCACAAGAGAGAACTTACAAGCCACTCCTCATGACCTTGAGTTCCATGGGGTACAAGCTTCTTGACAGCAACAGCCATACCTTTCCCGGGTTTCGTAGCACGAAGGGTCAACTGATGGAGCCACCCTTTAAAGACGCACCCAAATCCTCCTTCTCCAAGAAGGCCATCAATGTGGAAGTCCTGAGTGGCGACCCTCAGCCTGTCGAACTTGAAGACCTTCAGGTAAGGGGATGCCAGTATTTCAGCTTCGGACCTTGGAGTAGACCTGCCATTTCCACTATCGATGGAGGTTGTGGTACTCGTAGGAGTGAAGAAGAGGCTGCTTGCCGGGGTAAGTACTTCAACTGATCCTATTAGAAAAATCAAACGCATGTTAGCTGCGATCCAAACCCGAATATGTACAGGTTATCGTAATTATATTATTGGAGTAATAACTATAACAGGAAGAAAAACATAATGGGGAAAAGAAATCATGGTTAAAACTACATATCATAATTTCATGAAGGATAACCAGCCTCAGAGACAGTCATATGTTGCTTCAAGCACCAAAATGAAGTTATCTATAACAGCAAGTGAGCAGGCTATCATGGACGCTTCACAGTAAATGACGGAAGATTAGTAATTGATGTAATGAGAATAAAGACGCAGAGTATCGAAATAGCCAGAATGGTTCGCCTTACTAATTCGAGAACACTCTTCCTTACGTGAGACAGGTATATTTCCTGATCGACCGGGATCTGAAAAGTCTCACTGGACGTACTTCAGCAACCTATGATCATTAATCCTAGTGTGTGCTGCTTTCAGCAACTCGAAAAATTAGCGGAGTCTCATCAGTCGTTGATTGCGCCTACTTATTTTTTCTTTAATGGTTTTCTATATTAGACCAGTTTAATGTGGAGTATATTTCACAAGAGCATAAGCATTACCTGTAAGACCAAAGCTATGAAAACTATGGTCAGATCTTGATTAAGATTCTATCTCCCAATATTACAAACCTTTGAGGCTAAGGCACCAATAATCGCTAATTTATTGAGAGTTACCAAACACATCGGAGAAGTAAAAAGAAAATCCTGGCCAAATATAAAAATCCTGCATATATAAAATGGTTGAGCTCATCATCCAATTAACTTGAATTTTTCGATTGAAGAAGGTTTCAACTGCTCAACGGAAATTTTTAACATAAGATTTTGCTAGTTCATGTGGGCTCACATCGTATACATAAGATAATTACGCTCATTCCCTAACAGCTTGAATATTTGCATCGGAGAATGATCCAATCTCTTGTAGGTCCAGTAGAAATTTCACAGGCTTATTTGACTCGTACCATTAGCCTAGGAAATCACCATTCATCTCCTTCAACTTCGTCTCTTCAATTGAGTTTTGAAATAGCATAGGCGGTGAATTTGGCACTGAAAGTTTCTAAAAATGGAAAAGCCGTGATTAAGTCAAGTTAATGCTATGTTTGATCCTTGTCTTGATATCTACGTACAACCCATATCTCTGAGGCTTGTGATGATCCATTTCTCTTGAAGCTGCAGCTGAAGAAGTGGTTTTTACTTTCTTTAGCTATTATTAATAAGGCACTTGGAAGAGCCGGAACTAGGATCTTGAGATAGCACAAGACTATTTTTGTTGTGGCGAATTAAGAAAGAATGATTCAGTTTTGATTTACAAGAAGATATGAAGGAAAGTCACCGTTCAAATAAGAATTTTACATAGATTTAAGAATAAGTTAGACGAGGCAAATGTCCTGTCAACTTTGTACTTGCTCTCTGATACTGGACAATGGACTATTATTGCAATATCCGAGGATACATTTCCATCTATTTAGAAAACTTACTTCCACATATAATGGTGAGATGTTTCATTATTAGTCATTACTGTTACATTATTCAACAAATGTTTTCGTGAAATACCCTCATTGTCCCTTGAGGTTTGCAATGATCCATTTCTTTAGAAACTACAACTGGAGAAGCGGTTTCACTTGCATTTGCTATTGCTAATGAACTACTGCACGAGGATGGAACTAGGACTAGAGACAGCACAAGCATGTTTCTACCGGGGCAAATTAAGGAAGCATGTCAGTACTGTTATGTAACATTTCCATGTTTGATTGTGAGATACCCCGTTGTCCTTTGAGGTTTGTTTGTAATGATCCATTTTACTTTCTTTTGCTATGCTCAATAAACAACTTCGACGAGGATGGAACCAGGATCTTCATCTTCGATAATGGACAATTGATGTATCTTCGTCATTGTAAAATCCAACAATATTTTCATTTAATGAAAAATTACTCACCAATATATGACGACAGTTTTATCAGTCATTATTGTTACGTAATGTTTCTATGTATAATTATGGAATATCCACTCTGTCCACTTTAGTGACTTTGTAATTATGGAACATTCGATAGCGCTCATTGAGAAAAAGAGGGCTTTGGCAGGCTATTTCAAGCCGATCTCCGACATAAGCTTTTGAATTTGATGGTTTGTAATGTATGCCCACCTATGCAATGAATGATGAACAAGGTTACAATGATATGTCTTCTTGCGTGATTCTTCTTCCTTACACTAGGAAAAGAATAAGGATTCCCTCCTCTTCTATATTTCGTGCTTCATTCCTTGATCTTCAATAATGGACGATTAATGTGTCTTTGTCATTGCAAAATGTAATAATATTTACATTTAATGGAAAATTACTCACTATTACATAATGACAGTCTTATCAGTCATTACTGTGTCTAATTATGGAATGTGCACACTTTCTACTTTAGTGACTTTGGCATATGCCATATTATGGATGGGTATGTAGCTGTCCCAAATTGGCCTGATAATTTATGTCAGTAAAGGGATCAATCTTTCGTTTTCCTCTACCAAGCTCTAATCTTCTCGACTCAATCTTGATTTAGTTTACCAAGTATGAGCTTGGTTGAGTTAATTCGAGTGTTCAATAGCGCCCATTGAGAAAAAGAGAGCTTTGGCAGGCTATTTCAAGTTGTTCTCTGACATAAGCTCTTGAATTCAATGGCTCGGCCCACCCGCGTAATGGATGATGAACAAGAAGGGTACGGTGATGCGTCTTCTTGGTAATTCTTCTTCCTTGTACTCTTTCTATTAAGAAATATTGCCAGTCAACTAACACAAAAAGCTCAAACTTGTCAGATGATGATATAATTTATAGTTTATAGTTTATTGATTTGATAGTTACAATAGCACCGATATGCCAAGGCAAATTCATTTTCTTATGGAAAGATCCATATCGAGCAAGACGATGCTTTTGAGATACGTCAAATCAAATATTTGTTGCCTTACTGAGACAATATTTCCTCTAATTAGCAAGTTTGGATGTGACTATTAAAACTTCTTATGGAGCATCCAAGACCAGACAGGCAACTGGCGTTCCGGAACCTTGCATTTCAAAGGATCTTGAAATAGCTATTGTGAGGTCCTTTAGGCTTCAAAATGATAGATCATTCTCTTCCCCACGACTTCACTCGTTGATCACCATCGCCTTCGACAGTCCATGCAATCTTATCTTCAACCACATCCACCGCAAGTTCAATGATCATGTCCCAGCTAGTACATCCCCTTGGAGTAATCTTCTTCTTAGAGGTTTCACTTAATGGAATGCATCTTCTTCTTCTTGTTTTTTTTTTTTTTTTGACAAGGTGGAGTAACTCTCAAGAGACAACTAATTATCAGTATCTTTACTTTCTTGTGTCTTTGCATATTAACAATGTGATGTTAATGGAAAGTAGATTTTCTGGTATGATTAAAGTTGTCAGCTTTTATTAAAAAGGATAGGGTAGTGTCACACGTCATCACCCGGTAATTAAAAGGTTTCAGGTTTGATATTCAGTGAATTAGTCACACTCCTTTATTAAATATTATAATTTCTATTTCATTATATTAAACTATTCGCTTCCTTATAATCAAAAAGTTGTCAACTTTTTGTTTGATGATGGCAGAGTTGAGACACAAGGCTGCGTTTAATAGCATATCATAACATAACTTTACTGCTATTATTATTATTATTATTTTCGGGGTGATGTTAATAACATAATTTTTATATCTTAGATAAGAAGGATTATGCGAGTCCAAAAGGTAATATAATGCACAAATTTCAGTCGTCTTGTTCCAAAAAATTGGATAAATTTTGAAGCGGATGAATTATCGGATAAACCGACTCAAACATCGGATTTTGCCTGGTAGGGCCGGTTGATTAAACAGTCTTTGAAGTGTAAAGGATCCATAAAAGGCCCAAAGGCCATTAGACCCAACCAAGAGATAGAAGTTCTTGGTGGTCATGCACCACCTCTCAGCCACACAGCCTTTGCTCTGTCCGGAACTCCACCGGTGAAGCTCCGGTCAAGTACAGCGGCAGGGGATGACCAAACTCGTAATCATGGACAGTGGAGGATCGGCCCGGCAATGAGCCGACCCAGAGACTCCCAAACAGGACTGGAGAGCAGAGAAAGAAAGGGAGCAGAACCTCGCCAGGAGAAAGCAAAAGCGATGGCGTGGGGAGAGGCCATCGCCAGAAGGTATATATGGCGGGGTCCACACACCAGAACAGAGACCGAGATACGACCTCGGATGCGCCCAGCCAAGGCCGGACGTGCTGGTGGGGAAGAGAGAGAGGCTGATGGTTCCGGTGAAGGGAAACAGAAGGAGAGAAGTGTATGTATGCAGCAAATGGCAAATACCGTTGATACGGTAATTATGATATCAAAAAGCTGAAAGCACACACAGTTCCCTTGTTCAAATTAATCACGCAGATCAATCCTTCTATCATGTTCATTGTTCATGATCATATATATATATATATATATAATCAACACGTCGACAATGGTTTCCGTATAAGCAGACACATAAACAGATTAAAGTTTCAAAATTTAACCAAAAATCCGACTCGAAATAGTCACTGAAAATATGATCAGCAGAGAGCTATAAAAAAACAGAGCATATCACGAACGTGTCGAACAGAACAGAGCGAAAAACAAGGTAAGGCCGGAGAGGGGACGAAAGTGTTACCGGAGGACGCAGCAGCCTGGTAGTTCAAGCAATTGCCCATTTGTGTTCCCTCTTCTTGTTCTCCTTCTACACACTGGGTTGGAGCTGTGAACCTGCAGAACAGAGGAAAGCAGCAAACAGCCCTGCAAAAATGGCAGTCTCTCAGTCTCAGACATGGATAGACATCTTCTCCCTCTCTCACTGTATGTGTGGGTAATTTGCTGTCTTTTTCTTCTTCTCCCCCTTCCTCCACTGGAGACTGATCAGATAGGACGAGGAGAAAGAAGAGAGATGAACGTTGAGACAACTCAACACGAGAGGCGGTTTCAAAAGTTGCAGAAGCAGACGAGACCAGGAGGAAAGAGACCCCTCTCCCCTCTCCCTCTTCCCCTCCGCCGGGTGGCGAGGGGGGCCAACTCTCTTTTGGTAATCCTTGCGCGTCATGACCAAAATGCCCCCGAAGGAGAGCTCTCTTCTTAAAAAAAAAAAAGATTCGGGTTCGATTCTTGTGCTGATGAAACTTTCCGATATCTCCGTATTTCCTTTTCTCTATCTCTTTGCTAGACCACAGGTCTCCCACTTAATCGAAAAAATCGATGTACAAGAGTAGAGGTCGCTCGCTCTGGCTCCCGGGTTTTTGAAGGGCATTTTAGACTTTTCCGCTAAAGTTGGATAATTTAATAGCCATTTTATCAATTATTAACTGCATTTAATTTTATTGTTATAAGAAAACAAATTTCCCAAAAGTGGGGAAAAAATAATATGTTTCATTTATTAATTTAGTTTTCAAAATTTAATGATACCTGAAGATTTCTTTTTCTTTTTTTTTGCACTTTATAAGTATATATATTACATTGAATATAGTGTCGAATGTTAATTTTAGATCGGGCTAATTTAACGACAATGAACTGCATATACAAAGATGATTGAAGAAATTCTACGATTCAAGTACCTTGAAGATTATTAGGATATTTGATAATGATGAAATAAATAATGACAAGCGAGAGAGAACCAATAATACCATTTCGAAAAGTAACAACAATAATTATGGTTTATTGCCCATTTCAATAGTACCTATTTATCGCACTGCTTGGCTATATAGTATTACTGAATAATTTTCTAGTGTATTTGTCTGTACTCGTTGATAATGGAAACTAATTAAAGAAGAATGGATTGGAGATAAATGTATTTCGCTTATAATGGGTAATGAATGGATTGGCATGTACAAACATGAAAATAACATTAAATGAGACTAAATTAGGAAGGCTCATGTTTGTTCTAACACGCCATTAAGTTTAAATTTTTTGGGTGAAAACACCATTAAGTTTATTGACATGTCATGGGTTACCAAATTGTTACCTTCCTATAATACACCCTCCAAAGAGCATACCCTTAGTGGTCCTCTCTTATTTAATTACTTGCGATTCCAGGTTATTATATGATAATACTGAGACATCTCAGCAATTCTCCCTAAAACTCCACGTTAAATTTCATTTGCAATTGATCGAATTGAAAAAAAAAATTATATCATGCATTATGCATTGATTTTTTACGTCAGTAACTTCTCGGTTTTAATTACTCGTGTTTTATAAATGAAAGAATACCATGTGAGTACTCGTTGTGCCTCAACCATTATATCATCAAAGAGCCTTTTATATCGTATTATAAATTTATATTCAAGTCTCTCAAAGTATATTATTAATTCTCTAGATACTAATTTTTATAAAATTAAAGAAAATAAATATGGGGATGACCCCAAATCCAATGGATTCGTTGGCCCAATCCTGAAATGCTTATATTCGACAGAAGATCTGCGGGCTTTTGATCCACAAATATCAAAAAACAAAGATAAAAAGGCCCAACTTAATGTTCTCGAATCACGTCTCTCAATTTCGATGGTTTTCTCAAACATCTGACTGGATCTTGATGTGCTATATGTATATGAAAATGCTCGATGAAGTTTCTCCATGTTTTCGAGTTAAAGCTTTGTTGCAAATTCATGAACGGAAATTTATCCGAGAGATAATATATATAAGTCATGAAGGCAATGATGAAGGAAAGGATCAAAGGATCAAACTGGTCTATTAATTTATCCAATTACATTGCATTCACTAGAATTATTTAACCGAACTAAAAAAAAAAAAAACTGTGTTGTATGGAACTTCATGGGGAAAGTAGGCTTCTGATGATGGCGGCCTCTGCCGAGTCACTGGTCGCCAGTAGTTCGCCAAGCCGCTCGCTCAGATCATCGACCTCTCTCTGCAAGCTTCTGATGTGGTTGCATGTCTCCTGTAAAACTTTCGCAGCCGAGACCTGTTAACGCATCAATATATCAGTCCATGACATTAACACTCACGTGCATGCAATATGTATGGTCAGCATAATACTTGAAAATTTTTCTACCTAATTAATCACCATGCGTCTTAATTAAGAGAATGTCAGCCTCGCTAGCCACGATATTTTTAACGACCTTCTATAGAAACTATTACTTGAAAAGTTAAGTTTTATGTTAGAAGCATAATTAAATGTTATGATAACAATAACAATAACAATGTGCCTCTAGGTCTAACTATATATATATATTATATATATATACCGATCTATGTGTAACTGTTCATACATATGTACGTAAATGTATATGTATATATATGTTTGAAATTTGAACTACTTGAAAACGAGGAGGATATGCAATGAGTATGCACCCTGTCGGAACTCCGGCTGTGGAGCTCGGGGAGAAGTTGCTGCAACTTGGAGACGAGGTCACGGATCTGATCCTCGGTGATCGCAGGGACATTGCTACCGCTGGAAGGGTACTGACCTGGCCTGGATCTTGACCTTCTTCCCGACATCTTTGGGTTTATATATAGAACAGTGAGTATGAGTGGTGAAGAAGAAGAAGAAGAAGAGTATAGACTGAAGAGAGAATGGTCAGAGAGAGAGAGAGAGAGACAGAAGGGAAAGAGAGAAGAGCTTTGGTCAGTGAGAGCTGACTGCAAACAACTGATGAGCTGAATTGCTAATGGGCGCTTATAGCTTTTCTGTCGAGAAGCTTCAACTTTATGAAGACAATATAATGCAGTAGAGAGAGAGAGAGAGATAGAGGTGTCAGAGAGACAACCAGTTATGGTGATACATAAGTTGATAAATATAATTATAATATAATCCACATAAATATCTATATATAAGCATTTATATATTATTATGGTACTTTGACTATGTAGAGATAAAACATATATACACAGAGATAATTAATCATCAGAGGGAGCACAAGAGGAAGCAACTACATATATGCCCTAGTGGGTGTTGTTAATTAGTTATATATATAGTGGAGTGAGTAAATTTTTGCATGGAGAAAAGCAATACTAGACTTATCTTTGATGAGTTTGATCCAAACCTATCATTTACATAATCAACTGTTTCGCAGTATGAATTCTTATCTATACTTGATGTGAGGTTTTGTTATATAAATATATATATATATATCATGAGATTGGGAAACAGCATTTTTCATTTATAATTTCTAAGACCAGGTCTGTTCAAATTTCATGTCTATGTTGTGTGAAATCATAAGGGTTTAAGGTGAGAATGAGAGGAGCAGGGAAGATGAGATAGAATCAAATTTTGGAAAAAGAAAGGGAGATATGCCTGCCATGTCTAGCTGTCTCTCTGTGTGCTTTTCTTTCCCAACTTGGCTTTCTATTTCTCCTCAATTAGGGCTTACACAATCCTACATACACATATATACATATATTTACTTATTTAATATTTATATATGTGTGTTTATATATCATGTATATGCATATTGTGAATGTACAAGTGTTCCTGTGTGCAGAACTAAACCATCAATCTATCTTTCTCATATTAATTTCCTAAGAAAACTCCACTTCCATGAATGAATTTTTTCTTTTTTCTTTTTTTGCCTTTTTATGTATTCATGCACTTCTTCCACCATATTGATCATCTGGTATAGGATATTTCTCGGTCGTTATTAATGTTACATTATTAATGTTTTCGCATTAAATTCACATCTTTGATGGATCTCAAAACTGATCCGGTCTCTTTCGTCAACCATAATTAGGGAGAGAAGATTGATCATGCGCATGAGGGGGTGGATCGGCGGGCAAGGCGGGGAGCACATGATGTCCGATCCAATGAGACAACTAATTAATTAATGACTGTTCTAAGATTCACTTTGATTTAATTATGCTTAATTACCCAATAAAAAAACCAAATAAAAGTCTCCTTGATATATTTTATATGTCTAGTACTATTTCATAAATATATATATATATGTGTATATTGTACGTAGAAAAAGAAAAGTGGGGTTCTCAGTAAAAGATTCCCAAAACTCTGAGCAAAATATAATTGAATATATACACACACAGAATGCATGCAAAATTTTATTCAATTTACAATTAAATGGACTTTTTTTATTTTTCCAAGTCCCATGAAAATTTAAATGGAGAAAAGAATTCCAACGGTGAGAATTAAAATCAGAACATCTTCATTCAAATCGAAAACAAAAGCGGATGACCACCAGTACGGTGGTCTAGTGGTTAAGCATCAAGCGTTTCGCTTAAACATCACGAGTTCAAATCTCACCGAGGACGTAGAGCTCGCCACTATGTAGGTGTATTATGGGATGGCGGTGGCCGGCCCATAATACTTGATCCAGTTGGCCTTTGACTTAATTCACTAGTGTGTTGGTGGGGCTGCGGTGACCAAGTTGAGTTAAAGTCTCAGCGAGTTATGGTGAAAGGAACATTCCGTAGCAGTTAAGTTCTCTTAATTGGGGCAGCCACAGCAAACTAATAATCCGACCTAGCCTTTTTATTGAGCGAAAAAAAAAACCGATGTATTAAACCGCCTTTCTCGGTGCCGTCTTACTTTCTCTTTAGGATCTCCATCAGGACAATTTCCGAGGTTATCAGCATTCGATTTTAATTTCTTTTATCTGGACCTAATTAAAAGTCATATTTTCCCCTTAGATGATTTGCTCCCATTTGCAATTTTAATTTGTATATTACGTACATATTTACCTTTTATCTGTGAATAATTAGTTTTTTTTTTCAGTATGATAGAACAATTGGTATTTTTATGCCTCTTAATTCGTACAATTAGGAACATATTATTCTCTTAATAATTTTAATTAATATTTGTTTAACGCCGTAATAACCCTGGCAGAGCACTGCTTTGAAACTAATTTTGGTGATACAAGGACTCAATTTGTCATTTTCGTTCAGTTGGAGGACCAAATTCCAGTTTTCATTCTCCCATCCCATTGTTTTAGTCAGTCAAATCTTGGGCCTTTTTAGGCCCATTAACAACTAAAGGTGGCCCATTGTGTGACCTGATTGAGATGGCCCTAATTTTGGGCTTCTCTGCAGGCCCATTTTTTCAGTGCCCAGGCTTCTTTTGACATACAGTCATAAAATTGGATCATGCATGATCCAATATGATCAGAATCTTTAAAAGAACTGATTTCAATAATTAACAGAAATCACATTATTGAAATATGCAATATATAATATATGTATACAAGTGTATAAACCCAATTGTTAAACTCTTAATATCTGCAAGGTCCACGAATTAACCATTCTGCAGCATAAAAGTTGTTGTGTCCTATTGGAAATGAACGTTGTTATTATCTCAAAACCGTTAGAAATATTTTCTTATATATCTCAAAATTTAGAGTGCACGCCGTGTTCACCTGAAAGACTGTATCTTAAATGCTTTTAAAGTTATCCGGTTTCGAGCAACACGAGAAAGCATAAGAAAACATTTCATACTCTCGCGATTTTTATTTAATTCTTCATTATTCTAATAATTTATTATATTATATTTATATATTTTATTTAAACTTTGATGAATAAAATAAATAAATAAAAGAAAGCAATTATGTTCGTATTTCTATTTATTTTATTAGGCAATTCAAAATTTAAAATAAATATATTATTTCATTAATAAAAAAGAAAACGAATTTATTACTTTCTCTCTTTATGCTTGATCCCTTTCGTTACTTTTCTCATCAAAGTGAAATATTAATAATAGCACATGATAAATTCGAGATGAGATCAAAAGTCAAATGATTTTTGAGTAATTTACCATAATATTTATTTTTCTCAATCCTATTCTATAAAAATTAATATATATATATATATATATATATATATTTCTTTATTTTGAATATTACAAAAAAACTTCATTTGTAGATTAGTGAGATAAAAAATAAATAATATATAGTCCATACATGAAGTGAAAAAATAGTGTTGTATATACTGTTTTGCTTTATATTTAATATTTTATTTTAGTATATTATATACTCGATTCAATTTTTAATGAATAAAAAAGAAGAAATTTCGTCATATACTAATGTTGTTTTGTTGGTATACATTAAAAAAATAAAAGAGCTATTTCATACAAAGATAAGGAAATGAATATGTCTTTTTATTTTCATAAATATTCTTTCATTCCATCTTGATTAATTCATTGATATCATAATCACTACTTTTTATGTATTATTTCCGATCTTGAGAAAAAAAAATTCTTCTTTTTTTTACTTTTTATTTTATTTCATCATTACTTTGATTATTGTTAATATTTCGTGACAAATTTACTGCTCATTATTCAGGTGGATAGATTAATTAAACGCCGCAATTATGGCAGAAAATAAGAAGGGTCTTTTTCAATCTATCACTGAGTGGTGGATGTTGATCATCGAGGACCGGAGAGAAGGTCACATCCTCGCTGTAGGATCTCATACAGAACTCAATGCTATCATTTTTCGTGACGTATACACTAATTAATTAATCAGGTCAAACAGTTATGATCTATTAATTTAAAGGAACGTGGCCAGTCAAAGTCACATACATAAATCTTATCTACCCTGGATCACAGATTTGGTGTGTATGCAAGCCTCAAATTTAGGTTAAAATGCCATTTTTACCTTTCTCACTTTTTTTTTCGACGTGAGTCCTTATATTCGAAAGTTCATTTGAATAATTACTAATCCAATCGAGCCAGATTGACCTATTAAGAGATAAAATTCTCCCAACATAGATTTTTCTGCATTTACAATGACACGAACCCGAGATTTTACTTAAACAAAACAAGCGTCAAACCTCTTGCACTAACTCATATTGGTTACCTTTTCCCCCTTAATAATGGACTAAATGGACAAAATTGAATTTAAATTTTGATTCATTGAAAAAAAAAAGTTCTAGAAATAAATAAATAAAACAAAAGAGGTTTCGAAATTAAAAGAGAAGAAAACAAAAGTTTCAAAAAGCAAAATAGAGCGGAGAGTTGGAGACGAAGACTGTTGTCCACAACCTATGTAAAACCTCCCTTCTTATCCGCAAATGCACCATATTGAACTGAACTGTAAATTATTGGAAAAGTCCTGGGGTGGGTTAGTTTAAATAATTTGATATTTATTCTCTTTAAATAAGGTCTCAGATTCAAGTATTATGAATGAAGAAAATTTACGCACTTTTAATGGACTTATTCAGCTTAAACTGCATTAATCAAAGTCCATGGATTTTTTTTTAAATACTATGATGCACACCGAAAAAAATTGAAAATGGCTGGCACTACCATGATTTGGTAGCTGAAAAAAATTGTAGTGATTATTATTCTATCAAATGTCGAATTCTAATGTGCGAGTGTGAGTGTACAAGTGACCAGTATCGTGTCACCAGAGATTTGGAGCAGAAAGGTGATTTATTTATGAAAGTTCTTGCATGAAATTCAAATCTCATATAAGAAATGAATATGAGTTTGGTATATATGAGTTTGCTAAATTTTTCTGAAAATTCTCGTAACTAATTATTAGAATGGTATTAGTGATAATCTCATCAACATCCACCTTTTTTTTTAGTCTCCATCGCATGGCATTCAGAATTCAATGGCATAAAACGTAATATCATGAATATAAAAAAATATTTATTATATGTGAGCATCACGACAAATGTTGAATATATCTTTTAGGAGGATTTAATATTTCTTTTTTCAGATACTATTCTAAATATACATAAAACGTACCAATAAAGCGTTTAATAAATAATTTTTTCTATATTTTTGTTTAAGTCATTTTAGTAATCCAAAAAAATAAAGATTAACCAATTTTGTGGCATGAGTATTTTTTATAAGTCAAAATACAAGTTTTCATTTAAAAATACCCAATAAAATTAATAAAGAAATTTTAGCAAAAGAAGAAATGAAAAAACGTGAGAAAGCAGAGAGGAAGAGAAGGGAGAGAGTAGAGGAAGATGGAGATTATTGTGGGAGTAGTAAATTTGGTAGTTAAAAGTAAGACACGAAATTACTAATTTAGTCTTAATTTCTTCCTAATGCGACGGTGCTTGATTAATTATATCATTTTCGCATTGGCAATATAGGGAAACGAAAGTGATCCCAATGACCTTGCTTCTTCCATTTGTAATATAGATAAACTAGATCCTACCTGTACTACGCACGGAAAATTTACAAATTACAATCTATACCAAAAAAGAAACTTTTAGATAAGATCGAATATGTCAAACTCGAGATTTTTTTGTCCTATTAAATTTATTATGAAAGTTAATTGAATAAATTGAATAAAGAGGATAAAAATTAAAACAAAAGGACAAAAAAAAGGGAGAATGGCGAGAGAGAGAGAGGAATAGAGATAGTGAAGATACCTTAGTTAATGATGTTATCCTTTTGTTACTCAAAAAAAGAAAAGAAAAGAGAGAGATAGTGAAGGAAGTGGGAGTGATGGGCCCAAAATAGCGATAGATTTTCTTGTAAAATTACCATGATATCCATAATCTTTTTAATTGTAAATATTTTTCCTAACGGATTCTCAAATATAAATATTATAGATATACATATAGATAGATATATATTGATAACACTGATAGCAATACATAGATAGATAACACATTGGTTAATCATACTGAAGGTGAAATCCAAACCAATGGCACCACGGTAGAGTGAAGATCTATATCGAAAAACTCTCATAAATCGACAGACCAATAAGATTCATCCATGTAATAGAATGACTATCCTCTCGGTCTCTAATTTAGAACTCGATTCTCATTTTGGAATCTCAGTCCATTCCATGCTTGAATCGTATAGAGTATTTATATTTAAATTGTTTGATATCGGGAAAATTTCTCCGGGCGTATTCGTAATTTCCTCGTGCGCTGTCAGGGCAGAGCGCATCCAAAGGGACCGAAGGTGTGCGTGTAGGCTGGGGGTGACGACACGTGGCATCAAAGAACCGCTACAGTGTACTGGTTTCTCAGTTTTTCCCTCCTCCGGTCCTAATCACCTGCGGCCGTTCCCAGCTGCCCAAAGTAGGCCACCCCCAAGTTAGTATCCAGAGAGAAAATCTTGGGGAGGATAATGTTTGCGTTCAGTCAACTCAAAATTCAATCATCCCGAGTATAAAATACTATGCACAAAAAGTTTTTGAAGAAAATGCAAAACCTTGTACAAGAGTAAATGTTTTGTACTCGAGCAGCCATTGAAAATTCCGTTACTAGTCTCAAGAATTTCCTCTTATGTGTAATAGGTATCGAATGTGGCACTGTATCACAAAACTTAAGTACATAAAATTTTATTTTTATTTTTATTTTTATTTTTATTGTGAAGGGAATTATTGTGCTGATTGAATGACGATGATAATTCTTATTCGGTCCGTTAGTCTTCATTCTTTCCGCCATCCTCCGACTCCCTGGGAATGGTACTCTTTGAGTATATTGTTGTATCTTCCGTACCCCGCCTTGTTACTTGCTAGTTTAGTTTTTTTTTTCTCTCTTTCATACAAGGCTTCAGCCCGTTAGACCACCGAAAAAAATCTTCGGCACATTATGTCACAATTTGTAATCATTGGACATGCAATGTGATGCACTTGTTACGCATAGGATTTTCTCTTTTGGAGAACTCAAATATATTTTAAATTTAAATTTAATTAAATCAGGAATTTCCACCCATAAATAGGAGGCCAAGCACTTGCATTTCCTCGCACACTTGTGAACAGAGAAGGATTCTAGAGAGAGAAACCGTTAGAAAAATCGAGTGAGGAAGGAAAGCAAAGCAAAGCAAAGCAATTGGGCTGCTCTGATTTCATCTTCTTGCTCTGCACTGAAAGAGAGAGGGAGAGAGAGATAGAGAGCTGTGACGAGAACAGCGCACAGAGCTCACTGTCAGCTCAACCCAGCTCTGCCCATTTCCCCCATTGATCCCCAAACAGTGAGCTTTCCTATTCTCATTCCACCATTTCCCTCATCACCATTGCTGTTTCCTTCCCCTGCCAGTTGATTCTTTTCGAAGGGTGTTGGTTGGTGTTTTCGAATTGCCACCCGAAATGATGGCTCCGTGATGGGAGGGTAAATTGGATTTTTTGTAATCAATATTGTTAGCAATCTGATTTTGTTTTCTCCTCTCTATTTAATGATGCCACTTTTGGTATTATTTTGAATCCAAAGATCAGATTTTCAATGATCATTCTCCTTAGATGGTCTGTTTCTGCATCCACCTACTTGCCATATGAGGAGTAAGATTTGTTCTTGTATGGTGTCGTGATTCCGTCTGATGATGCGTCGAAACACTAATGCATGAGTGAAAGTAGCTCGTTTTGGTTCGAGAAAATTATGGTTATTTTTGGGGTTGGGGCAGTTTGGTCGCGGGTGAATGAGGTCACTGATATGGTCGTGCCTTGTGGTTTTGCATTGTTGGTTTTGTTTATGATGTGAAAGTAGGAATGAGTTTCTGAATGTTACAAGGACCGTTTTGCCTTGTTTCCAGGGACTTGCTAGGAAGCTTTCATGGCAGGTGAACAACGCAAACGGGGAAGGAAGACAACGCAAGCTAGCAACCCGAACGGAGAGGAAGCTCCCATGGCTGGTGGACGAGGCAAACGGGGAAGGAAGCCCAAGCAGGATGTCAACCCGAATGGAGAGGAATTTCTCATGGCTGGTGGACGATGCAAACGAGGAAGGAAGCCAACGCAAGATAGCAATCCCAATGGAGAGGAAGCCCGTCCTGCCAGTGGACGTCCCAAACGGGGAAGGAAGCCCATGCAGGATAGCAATCCGAATGGAGAGGAAGCCCTTCTGGCCGGTGGACGTCGCAAGCGGGGAAGGAAGCCAATGCAGGATAGCAACCCGAGTGGAGAGGAACCTCTCACGGCTGGTGGACGTTGCAAACGGGGAAGGAAGCCAATGCAGCATAGCAACTTGAATGGAGAGGAAGCTCTCCCAGGCGTTGGACGTTGCAAACGGGGAAGGAAGCCAATGCAAGATAACCGCAACCCCAATGGAGAGGAAGCTCTCACAACCGGTGGACGGTGCAAACGGGGAAGGAAGACAGTGCAATATAGCAACCCAAATGAAGAGAAAGATGGTGGAGGACGCAAACGGGGAAGGAAGACAATGCAGGCTAGCAACCCGAATGGAGAGGAAGCATTAATGGCCGGTGGACGACACGAACAGGGAAGGAAGACAATGGAAGATAGCAACCCGAATGGAGAGGAACCTGTCATGGCCAGTGGACGACGCAAACGGGGAAGGAAGACAATGCAGGTTAACAACCCAAACAGGAGCGACGAGAGAAAGAAGGAGGTGGTAGACCCAGACACCCTTATCCCATACATCGGATGGGATAACTCGATCAACTGCCTACTCCGCTGCTCAAGGTCCGACTATGGAGCCATCGCCGCTCTGAACCGGAACTTCTGCCACCTCATTCGTAGTGGAGAACTCTATCAGCTCAGGAGGAGGGCCGGCATTGTGGAGCACTGGATCTATTTCTCGGTCAACCTCCTCAAGTGGGAGGCATACGATCCTGTCAGGATGCGGTGGATAAGCCAGCTGCCCAAGATGGAGGCGAGCACGTGCTTTGTGTATTCGGACAAGGAGTCCTTGGCTGTCGGGACCCAGCTTCTCGTGTTCGGGCGGGAGGTAAGCTGCCATGTCGTCTACAGGTATAGCCATTTGACCAATACGTGGTGCTTGGGCTTGCCCATGAACACTCCTAGGTGCCTGTTCGCCTCTGGGAGTATCGGGGCCATTGGCATTGTGGCAGGCGGATGCAATTCAACCGGCAAGGTCCTGAGCGTGGCAGAGCTCTACAACTCGGAGACTGACGAGTGGATTCCTCTCCCAGACATGAACATACCGAGGAAGATGTGCTCAGGGGTGTTCATGGACGGGAAGTTCTACATTGTTGGAGGGGTCGATGACGAGTCAAATCCATTCACTTGTGGGGAGGTGTTCGATTTGGAGACTCAAACATGGGAGGTGATACCCAACATGTACCCAAGACCTGCAGGAGAAGAAGAGGGTCAGTTGCGCCGTGCTATCGAGGCCCCGCCCCTCTTGGGGGTCATAAATAATGAGCTTTATTGTGCTGACCATACTACTCAGGAAATCAGGAAGTATGACAAGAAGAAAAACTCATGGACCGCGATTGGGAGGCTCCCAGAACGGGCAGCATCGGTGCGCGGTTGGGGGCTCGCCTTCCGGGCATGTGGGGAGCGGCTTATGGTCCTTGGTGGGCCTAGGGAGTTCGGCACAGGGGTCCTCGAGCTCTACTCTTGGATCCCGAGCCAGGGCCCAGTCGAGTGGGAACTGCTTGCCAGCAAGCGTATTGGAAGTTTTGTATACAACTGTGCAGTGATGGGTTGCTGAAAGAGAAATAATTCACCGGTTTAGGAGTGTGGGATCAACGTTTGGTGGGTTCGGGTTAGTTTCATAGGTGACAGCAATATAGTTTAGTCGACATGTAGAGGGGAAGGGTATAAAAGAGTAGCATATATAAACAGGAAACCGAGTTATAATCTTATGCTGTGGTGTGGTTTAGTGCAAATATCCAATAATGTAAGCATCACGGCATATTGTACAAAGGGGTTCGATTTCATTCCGAACGTCTAATGAAAAGCTTAGGTATTATGTGTTTCCTATATTTGATTTGGAGTCAACTTACGACTTCCGAGTGCGATGTAAGCAGTTTAAGGGCCTGTTTGGTTTCTCAATGGTATTTTAAAATCACAATTCTAACTTTAACTCTACCCATTACAAAACAAAATAACTCATACAAAGTCAAAGAGTGGGCCCCATTTATACCACTTTTTTCCTCAACAAAACAACATAACACATACAAAGTCAAAGGTGTGCCCCATTTATACCACTCAAAATCAAAATCAAAATCTGATTTTAAAATCCTACTATGAAACCAAACGCAACCTAAGTTTGCAGTTTTGGGAATGCCAATTGTGAACTGCTAAATGAGGCAAAGGGCCAGATTTGGAGGCATTGACACTGACAATATGTACGACGGACAGGACTTGCCAAAATATGGTCAGATTTGTTGGGTACGAGGATACTGTTTGCAGGAAGGGAATTGTGAAAGTCAAAGGGGTGTTGAAGTCAATCAATACTATAATTTGATTGGCCAATTCTCATTGAGTTCCTTAAATTTTTTACGAAAATTCTAAGAATAAATAAAGTAAAAGATTCCGATTCCAATCATTGAGCAGCCTCTGAGAATCTTGCAGAAAAGCAAGATGGCCCTTTTGTTCTTCCTCTATTTTACTAGGGGAGGTATGCTTAATGATTAGTGTAGTTAACCGTTTCCCTTTTATCTTTTTATGAAATTTTAGTATAAGTATTGTATCGTATATGGATAAAATCAGGTGTCCTATAAAAAAAAACTAAGCGGATAAATAAATACTTTATTATCAATTCACAGTTTCAAATATCTGAAATGAAATTAAATTTTATATATGATCTGTCCCGTACCAAATACAACCTTATTGTTAAGCCAATATCTTTTCCTACAATACAACCTTATTTTTATTCAAGGTCATTTCACCAACTCCAATGCAATTAAGTCGTGAAGATTGATAGAAAAAAAAATAATAAAAAATGCAAGTTGTGAATCAATTAAGGATATCACTGAATTGCATATACTTTTTTATTTAGTTGACGAAATCTACTTCATGTTTAAGAAAAAAGTTAATATATTTCTCTAAGTTTTTTTGCATAAGAGCTACTTGCTACCATATTTCTCTTCTCGTATTAATTATTCTGTTTCTGAATTCTAAGTTTGTCATTTTTGGTATGCCTATCTTCGGATGATGAATTCTCTTTTATTCTTTAGTTTAACATACAATGTATATATTAAGTTTCACGACACCCACTTCAGATGTTATAGTAAATTAATTGGGAGTAAGTACTCATCATATTTTAAGGATTTTAATGGTGCGTTTGGTTTCAGAGTTAAAGTAACTTTGATTTTGACTTATGAAATGTGTATTTTTATTGTATAATGTGTTGAGTTAAAGTTAAAATTTTTGTGATTTTAACTGCGAAACCAAACGGAGCATAAGTATTCAAAATGTTCAGAATATAAAGTAAAATTATAAATTTCATTAACTAGAAATTTCGCATAACTGATTTTTTTGGGTAAAATAAAAAGATGACTAGCTTAATTTAATTTATTGATTGAAAAGATCAAAGCCAAAACAGACCTTCCACTTTATGAGATCATAAAGTAACCGAAATTATTTTTATTGGTGAAAAAAAATTGGGTGAATGAAAAAATTATTTTACTTAAGTGAAAATGTAAATATTTTTTGCTGATTCTATATGCAATTGAATGTATCTTCAATTTAAAAATTCAAACCGATAGATTTTGGTTGTTCTTATCGATTTTTCAACGTAGAATTCCACCTCTCAACAGAAAAGTTCATGAAATGTGGAATCTAAGATATTGAAACACGTGTATATATCATATTCTAGACATATAATACTGAAATATTTAGTGATAATCACAATATTTTTCGAAAAGAATCCAAAAAATCTCTTCAAGATTTTCTGGGTTGTAACGGATCATGGCCCCAGACCCCTCATGTAATTATCACCTTCATGCAAGGCTCGCTATCTCTTAAATCATCTTATTAATGACATGAACAGAACTTGGACGCATCTGCATGCATGACATGGCAAAGCAGATGCATAAATCACGTTATCTTCCTTCAATAGATCTTATTAATTGATATATTTAATTAATCCCAATGTGGACACACCTGCATGCCCAAGAACAGCCACACCAGAAGGTCGACCCAACACCTGTGGATGATCCACAGGGCAAAGGAAAGAAGAGGATCAGAGAAGAGAAAGAGAACCGTTTTAGGGTTCCACGAGAGAATAATGAGACCAGAACCAAAGAGATAAGATCGATATAAAGAGGAAAATGAGGTTAGTTTCATCCCATGCAAGCGTTTTGATTCTTTATCAGATAGATGTGAAAATTTTGATTTAAAAATTTCAAATATTGTTTTGATTTAATGGTGATGTGATTAATGGTTTAAAGACGAAAAGGGTTGAAGGGGTGTGAGTGTGTGTGTCAGCAAAGCCTTAACTCTTGCATGCAACATTAATTATGTGATCACAAACTATTAAATAAGACCGAGGAAAATAAGGTAATTAGCTTCATTTCATGCAAGAGTTTTTGCGATTTCTCATATGGGTGTGAAATTTTTCGGTTTGAAATTCTCTGCGGATATTGTTTCAATTTAATGATGTGATTAAGGGTAAATAGACAAAAGAGGTTAAAGGGGTGAGTGGGTGTCAAAAAAGTTGGTGAAGAAAAAGCCTAAAACTCTTGCATGCAAAACAATTGCCACTGATCCACACACATGATATATACTCAATGGAGGTTATCCGTTTTGGTGGTTTTTCCCCTTTTCAACTTTTATTAATTTTCCAGTGGGCGAAATTGGGGCAATTAAATTTCATGTCTTTAACTCATCTCAAACCCAAGATTGAAATTTTCAATTTCTATTAATTTACATGATTATACCTTTGATTTTATTGACTGAAACCATATTCATGGTTGCTCTAAGTTCTACCAAAATTGACGTGGCGATCCCTGTGGGTATACATTTAAGAAAAGGTGTACGAGGCTATTGATCAATTTTCATACATACATATATAAATTTTTATGACATTTAATCTTGGCAAAGAAATAATTATACTAATAAAATTAGGACTACGATAAAGCTAAAGGTTGTGCTAGTTTCGTCGTAATTAATTAGCATCTCAAGCCGGCTTCTCTTATTAATTCGATCTTCGATCTTGTGGTCTCGCCACAAAAATTGTCATCATGTATATGCCCATTAAAGTATTTCAACCTTTTATTTTTCTTAGTTAAAATTATTTTTGTAAGGGGTTTGCTATGGATTTTTCCCCTACTTTAATCAATATAGAACAACCACCCACAAAAAGGAAAATAAAAAGAAGAAACAAACCAATCAATGATTAAAGAAAATGAAAACCTGATAGTATAGTTCATGTCAATATCTAATCAACTTCAATTACGAGGTGCGGTGTGTTGTCCATTTATAAGACAAATACTAATTATTTGCAACGTGAAACTTACTGGAGTCATATTATGACTAAGGTTAAACTGGTTGACGTCCGGCTGCATATTAATTTCAGTCGATAGGCTTAAAACACTTGGTCTAAAGAAAAAGTGGAATTTGACCCCAAAAAGATGTGATGAATGCCGATAATAAGTAATAGAAGGACTAAAGTGAGTAGAATTTTAAAAGTATAAGGACTAACATGGCCATGAGAATTCCATGGGCACTGAACGGGTAAAACTACAGAGATCCCGGCAGCCCATTCATATGGCAGCCCCAGCCCAGCACGAGATTGAAGCCCATACAGCTGCCGGAGGCCCTCTGGCTACCGGATTACTCATATCCGCCCGGTCCACCGCAGCAGCTTCTGACCCACTAAGCCAGGCATCAGGATTACTATACAGGAATCAACTAATTGTTCGTCGGACTAATTGAGCCAACCGGCAGTCGATTGGGAAAGATGTTGTGCAAGATCGAATCAGCATGAGATTGAAGCCCATACAGCTGCCGGAGGCCCTCTGGCTACCGGATTATTCATATCCGTCCGGTCCACTGCAGCAGCTTCTGACCCACTAAGCCAGGCATCAGGATTACTATACAGGAATCAACTAATTGTTCGTCGGACTAACTGAGCCAACCGGCAGTCGATTGGGAAAGATGTTGCGCAAGATCGAATCTTCTGTTGGATATTGTTGTGTGCTAAGTAGCTTGCCGGAGAGGAATTGACTGATTAATTGTTATCTTCTACAGCGTTCATGTTATCAGATGTCTGATCCGAAGCTTAGTTGATTGCATATTCTATCGATGGATATTACCGATCACGTGGGGTTAATGCTACCATAACACAGAAAATAACATAATAATTACGGATAAGATACATTACCTTATATGTAAGGAGCCTGGGACCGATTGATAGTCCTAGCAAGTAAGGTTGTTCAGGTCACCGGTTGTGTATGCCCTAACCCATCTTCTGCAACTGGTCCGGCCACTGTGTTGGTAATGCGCCAATCGATGATCTCTTGCAAGTGATTACACAGGAAGTTGCCTGTCGAGGCAGGCAAAAGTATTCGACCCGGACCAAATTCAATAGATTTGAGTATTGAATAGAATGAGCTGATCGCCCCACAGGAAAGCAGGCCGATGGAGCTGGTGAGGCCTTAAGGCTAAGGCCGAAAGCCGATCGCCCTCAGAAGAGCCAGGCCGGAGGGCAGGGGAGGGGGAGAGAGAGAGAGAGGAAATTTGTTCGTATATAATTTTACTACGCCAACTCCGAGTCACTAGCAGCTGTTATATATCATTATCAGATATATGCGGCGTCGTTTCAGGTGTAGCAAATAAATGACTATCAGATACAAGCGGCGACGTTCTTGAACTAGAAAAACTACGTCGTTCCAGGCGTAGCGAAGCCATTCAATATGTTACAGAGATCTTTTCCATTCTTGAACTAGAAAACTAATGTCCTCTTCTTGTCCTCGGCAACATGATCAGCAAAGGCAACATATGCAGCACATACACTTCACAAAAGCAACCAGCACAAAGGCTATCATCGCTAAGTCTGACATATTGAGTAGCAGTATACAATAAGCTAGATCTAACTTGAACTTGATCTCACAAAAAGGCCTAAACTGCACACAAATATCGAAAATATACTGAACAAGAAACGACTGAGAAACCAAATAACATACAGAGCGAAGTCATGCCTCAAGGGAGATTCAGCTCGAGGAAAGCTACAGACAATGAAGTTCATAGACTTACCTTAAAGACTGTCAGCATTCTACAGCTGCTCGAGTAGCAGAAGGGTACAGGCACCTGCAACACTACACATATCATCTCTCCTTTTCTTCCTTGCTTGTTTGTTTAGAGCTTCCTCATGGATTTCCATCATGTTCTCAGTTTCAGCAGATATTGCCGTAAAGTTTAGCCCTTTCCTCAGATCAGTAGCAAAGGTGAAGAAACATGTTCAACTCGATGCTGACAAGGTTATTCTAGGTTTCATGCAGGAATGCACAATATATATATTTTGGAGCAAGCATGCATTATTGTTAAGATGGTACACCACAAAAAGATGATAACTGAAAGAAACCCACATGAATATCGGTGAGAAGCTGTGAGGAGTTATCCTTGACACTATACCCAATCCTCTCCGACATGGTTCCAACTTCCCATATCCAAGAAAAAATGTTTTAAACAGAAGAAGACTGTACCTTCCACAACTGCATCGCTTATATGTTCAAAACTGTGGCCTTGCACTGTCTGTATACTGAATAGCTCTCTCCCTAGTCAAAGGCATGTCGAACAGAAACTAAGCGAACAACATAAGCCAAAGCTCCAACAATATTTCTGATGATGCTACTAACTATAGGCAATGTCTTGTACATTATTACTACCTTCCGTAAATTATGCAATTCATTCTGCTACTAACAAATACAGGCCATGGATGACTCGACCGCGATAGCAAATGAACCATAACATGGTAAATGAATGAATCACTGAGCAGAAAGTCAGTCTGAAACTCACTTTTGGTCATTTCATCACCCAATTTTTCAGTATCCCGTTTCACAAGCAATCAAGAACAGCAGAGATTCTACAATAACAACAACATGAACAGAATAGCCATTTATGATCATATACCTATGTAGTATAAACCGTGTAACACTCATCGATATAGGGGAACCATGGACACAAAAGCCAGAGAACTTATTGGCTTCTAGTCCATGTTGAACTTCTCGCGCAGATCCTTCATGTGGGCCACAATGGCCAAGCTGTTGCCCATCGATTCCTTCGACCCCTGCAGCTTAGCTCTGATTTCATCTAGAACCGCTGATCCCATCTCCTCCAACCCATCCAAGCACGTTTCCTGATCGGTCATGGCGGCACTGACCCACGTCTGGATGTTGCTGATCTTCACCTCTGTCAGGACGTTCTCCCCCGACCCTGTCCCCATCGCCGAGGCGCAATCATTGAGTCGACTGAGGGCGTCCTCGAGCTGGGTTGCGCAGTCCTCCAAAGCACCATTGGAATGCACCTAAAAGGAAGAGCCGCGAGCTGTAAAACAGAACATCGACATTGACTTTAACCATTGATAAGCTTAGAGTTTGAATACGCACATCGTTGGAGCTCTCCTTCAGCTGCTTCACGAACAAGGAGGCGTTGGAGAGCTGCTTGAGGGAGGCGGTGACAGAGAGCTTGAAGATGGATTCCGGGTCGGGTCGTATCGAGCAGTTGAGGGAGGACAAGCTGGAGAAGCAGGAGTCCGGGTGCTGCGTCACGCCGCAGACTGCCCTGATCGACTCGGTTAAGTTGGACGCGAGAGAGGAGGACTCCGCCGGCTCGGCCGCGGAGTCATGGACGACGGCACCGAGGAGGAGACCGAGGGTCAGAGTCAGGAGGAGGAGGGCAGAGAGGGAGACGGCGAGGAGGAGAGACCTCCGGGCAGGCCTTGGAGGATGTTGAGGAGGATGCTGGTCAGCGGGGTTGACTTTGCCATAGCCCTTCAAGAAATTGATGGAGTCCATTGCTGAGACTTCAATGGAGGAAAATGGAAGATGGGTTGCTCTAAATTTCCGATTTTGAACTGAGGGTCCGTCGGTTTTGCGGGTGACTGTGAACGAAGCAAATAGAAATTGAAATCTTGAACCAGGAGGAATTTTCAGAAACCACAGCGCAAGGTCAAAGAACAGATATCCCTTCCAATGGAAGACTGAGTCTATTGTTGAAGTTCATTTCAATGAAAGCTAGAGATGGAGATTTCTATGGCTTTTTTGATTCAAAATTAAAATTACTTTAATTTTGATTATAAAAATAGACAAATGAAATATAATTTTAAATTTAATTTGAAATATATATATTTTTATTATATAATGTGTTGAATTAAAATTAAAATTAAATTTTTTTGAATCCAAACGGAACCTAACCTAAAAACCAGAGCCGATCTAACTAATGATCCTATATCGAACTGTTCATCATCTCAAATGTAATGACCCCAAATCACCGCCGCATGACCTGCCATGCCACTGAGGCACATTGCAAGTTCAATAAGAGTCGAGAATTTCAGGATTTTTGTCTATAAAGCTTTCAAGATTACATGCTAATCATAGTCCCTTAAAAGAAACCGAAGCTCCCAATAAGGAAGAGGCATGCCAAGAACAAAGGCAAAATACACGTATCAGTCGCATATATCCAAACTACTGAATCTGATTCGAAGCAAAATTATAATTGAAACAACGTCGACATTCAAAGGGCACAATAAACCAGAACCAAGTCTCTCAAATTCCAAAGCTAAACAAGATGGGCACTTATGAATGACAGCACAGAGGCATGATAAGGACGGAAAGGAGGTGCTAGGAGGACCGAAAGTCCATTCTATATAAAATACTACTTTCAGGAAAACTGAGCTTTAATAATTTAATCCTCGTCCTCTTCATCTCCGTCTCCACCAGCAGCCTTCTTAGCAGCGGCCTTCATGTTCCTTCTCTTCACTCTACCAGGGCGTCCACCGCCGAAGGGACTGGTGAGCGAGAAGTCGATGTGCTTCTGTGAGTCAACTCTCACCATGAAAGATGGGATGTTCACCACCTGCCTCCCGACCCTGCGATGCCACAAGATAGCTAATATGTCAAATCGACACCATTATGCTTAACATGAGAAACTAAGGACAGAATTATATTTGTAGTTTTCCATAGCTATAGGTGAGAAATTTCTTCTAATAAGCAGAACCCTTTAATCTTCAGTAGCCAGAATGTCGAAATCTACTAGAGCAACTGACTACACGGTCTAACCATCGTCAATAAGCCAGCGAGCTAGTAAGACAGACATTCACACATGTGATTGTAGCTTAATGACTAACATTCACGCCATAAATATCACTATCTAAACCTGATCTATTAATTAACCGGGAAGATAGCAGAGAAACACATAATACCCTGCTATACGCTATATATCTACTCTCTCAGCTATCAAGATTACTCTTAAAAACTCACGTATTAATCATTTGTATTTGTATATATAAAAGTAAGTTTTACATCACCTGATATGCCTCTGCCTAATGAGCACTCTGGCATGGTGGATGGACTTGGCCATTCCTGACTTGAAGACCAGAGTCTGCAGGCGGCGCTCGAGGAAGTTCTCCACAGTCAAGGCCAGGACATAATCGAGCTTGTTCTGGCTCTCATCCAGGAGCCCATAGCGGTTCATCCGGCGCAGCAGAGCCTCGCCCTCGAAGATCCGACGGGGGTTCTTCTCATCAAGGGTGAGAAGATTCCTTGCATTGTTACGGATGCGGCTCAGCACGTATTGCACCCTCCAGAGTTCCCTCTTGCACCTAAGCCCATACTCTCCCACGAGCTTCAGCTCAGCATCAAGTCGCTCCTTCTCGTATGGACGGCGAGGCTTCTTAAATGTCTTCCCATCTGTGAGTAACAACAAAACGAATATGAACACATTCGGCGACCTTTACAATCAGGAGCAAATGATGCTACAGATTAGGGTCCCGAGAAAATCTCCCTCACCCACCAAACGAAACGTTGAGAACTCCAAGCTATGATTGAACCAAACACAAAAGCATCACCATTTTCAATCTTATCTCTAAAAATCTCATATTTGCAGATAAAAATGAAATCTTTAGTCCCGACAGGTAAACTCAGATCACTTAGCAAGCAATCCCTGCTACAGATCAAGATCGTGAACTACACGAGCTAAGATCCTCACTGGGACGATCATTTTCCAATCAATCTATTCTCAACCGATTCAGTTCGAAAGCCATTTCAGCTTAGAAGTGAGCCATGCTTCCAAATCAAACACGAGAAATGATCCGCAAAAAGAGGATTATTCAGACACATTTGAAGAATATCTATCAATACACATTTGAGAGTAAGGATTCAGCGACTTTACAGTTGCGATAGAAGGAGACGTGCACCATGGCTCTCTCTTCCCCGGTGGAGCCGGCTCTGCGTCTGCCTGCTCTCTCTCTCTCTCTCTCTCTCTCTCTGGGTCTCGCTCAAAATTAGGGTTTCAATCTGAAGACGGTCACTTTATAGGGCAAAACCCTATGACCCCCGATGGGCCTCAACCTGTCCGGCCCATTTAAAGCTTTGGGCTTCGAATTGGATTCAACTGGGCGGGTTTGTCTTGTGAGGACTTGCCTAAAAGTGAACTTAGACCTTTAAACAAATCTCGTGAGACTGTTCTCGTGTCTGTATGCAGTAATAAAAGTCAAGACATGACATAGAGATGTGTCACATAGGACGGAGGAAACATTTCATCCCATGAACTTTCTTGTGACCACCAATAAAAATCTTTTGTGTTTGCAATTCATTAGTTAAAAATCTTTTCCAAAAAGAAATTAATACTATTATTGACTTTAAGTATAGTTGCTCTATTACTTTTTTTTTTTTTTAAAGAGAGAGTATAGTTGCTCCTACGTGCTGCTCTTAATGAAGGTGGCACGATACCACTACAAATCTAAATTGAGAGTGAAAGCTATTTTTCACGGTCATGAGGAGAACACCTTCCTTTGTATGTTAGGATCATATCAGTTTTTTTTTTTTTTTTTATGGAGAAGATATCGACAGTGTTCGTTGGTTTAATCAACTGGTATGCAGAATTGTATGGTAAAATAAAAGGTTTATGTGCTTCTTCTTTCTTTCTTTCTTTTTTTTTTTTGAATAAGTAACTAGTGGAGATCCTATATGTTTTTACAAAGAACTAATCGAAGTGATTTTGCAATCATCCATGATTATGTTGGCCAGAATTTAATTCATTTAGAAGGCACAGAACGTGCTCAAAGAAGTTTTAGAAGTTTATTGCTCAAATTTCCTTAAACAAACATATTAATATTAAAAAAATCAATTGGTCATGATATTCCTGCGAGCTCATTCATCTAGCTTCAACCTTAAAAAAAAAAACAAAGGAAGAAAAATAATGGAGTTCTCAATTGATATAATTTATCGAATACTAAAAATCATGTCTCACCGACCTAATCTAGAACTTCTTGAATGTTATATTTGAGAGTGGCAATGGATCTGGTATCTGAAATCCACAGCCATCATAATGCAGTCAACCTCGATCACACTCGGTTTCCGAAAAAAAAGTTACACAATTCAGTATCCTTGATGATCAAATCATCTTTTTCCCCAGGTGATTTATGGTTATGTAGCATGGCATTTCTTTGCATCGCTTGTGCTAATTTCATAAAGTTTTAACTATATAGGAGCGAAATTAGCTTTCAATGATAAACAATTTATATTTGGCAAACCAAAAGTTGATAAATCACGAGATAAGACTTTGTAGATTTCTTATTTTAAGCAAAATTTCGGTTATCCTCACATTGTATTTCCGCATTATATATTTTATTATATATAGATTCTCTATTCAGACGTACCAAATATCGAATAGCTGGATTCAGTGACAAATGTAATCATTCGATGAAAATTACAAATCAGACTAGGATCCGGAGAAAAAGACAGTTGTGGGAGGCCACTCCTCACAATATTTTAATCCCAATTAGGAGTCTTAATCTATCCAAAATTAGCCTCCTAATCTAAATCAATCCCGTCCTTTCCGGATGGTTAAAATATCAAACTTTAATCTCAAAAAAAAAAAAAAAAAGAAGCAGAACAAACCCAAACTTCCCAAAATTGATTCTTTTTTAAATATTTTAAAATGTTCCGCCATTTTTCTTTTTCCCCTTCCGTCCATTTCCGAGTCGAATTGCGTTACAAAATCCCATGTTGTCAGGGACAGCTCTTCTTTCCATTTTCCATTTCCTCTCCGTTCTTCAGTTCCCCCGCTCTCTCTCTCTCTCTCTCTCTCTCTCGCCATACATTTTCCTCTCCATTAATGGCCCGAAATTAAAAACTCAAAAAACCCCCTTTGCTCTTCCGCCTTTACGCGACCCCTTTTTAATGTCGATAACTCCCACACTGTCTCTGTCTCTTCGAAAGTTCTCATCTTTCTCTCTGGGTGTGTTTTCGTTTTCGGGGCTCTGGTGATCTCGATTGACGTATCGCTCAGAGCTTTCTTGATCTTGATTGGTGATTCTTGAAAGCTATAGATAGGTTGACAGACAGCGCCTGGCGGAGGGGGGGCGGAGTTGCGGTTTCTCTTGGTTCTTGAATCGTTTGCAGGTGTCGGGAGGGGGAGGAAGAAATGGCTTCGAACATAGGAATGATGGACAGTGCTTACTTTGTGGGGAGGAATGAAATATTGACATGGATCAATAACAGGCTTCAGCTCAACCTCTCTCGGATTGAAGAGGTAAGCCCTTGTCCGTATCTCCATCTTCGACCCATTCTCTGTTCCTGGGTGTCGGACATTTGGGCTTTACATTGCAGCAGAATTGTTGATTCTCTTCAACATGTGGGTTGCCTCCTGCTTTGATGGACTATCGCTATGATTATTCGTTTTCATGTTGTCCTCGTGCCTTTCTTCATGGAATCATTTGCTTTGCTGAATTTAAAGGGTAGCCAATAAACATGATAGGTCAAGTTGTTTTTGCTCTCAACCTTTGCGTTGTGTATCTCGAGCAAATTTGAAAGTGTCAATGTATTTTGGGAGAGGCTAAAATATGTTTCCGCCCTGGAGCTTAGCGGGCAGCAACCTTGGAATTAGCCTTGAAAAATGTACCTTCACAGTGCTTACTCTTTGGTTATCGGTAAAATATGTCTCATTAGTCTATGAACATATTGCAACGGGAATGCAGTAATTTGTGAACCCACTTGGTATGATGGAGTAATGTTCAATGCAATGTGATTGTGCTTATATATCATCGGGACCTTCTAGGACTAAGATGGTTGTGAATTTCATCCAGATTAGGAAAATCTCTCGTAGATCTGAGGAGAATGGATAGATAGCTTGGATGTTGTGAACTGTCTTGTGAAATATCTGGATGATTTCTTGGAATTGGATGTGCATGTGTGCCGGGATACTCGATTAGGTTGGAGGGTGTAGTTTATCTTGTGGAGAGCATGAAAGATTTCCTTGTGTTTGCTGAGAATACTTAATGCAACACGAAAGTAGATCTTGCATCTCATCTTCAAGTTCATCTTCCCTATGTATCTCTGCCTGTTATGTCATACATCACCTTCTCATTCATGAAAATATCTGATGATCCTATTTCACAGGCTGCATCAGGTGCCGTGCAATGTCAAATGATAGACATGACCTATCCTGGAGTTGTTCCTATGCACAAGGTCATAACCTAACACCTCTTTCGTTTTACGCTTGGGCTTATTTATTCAGTAAAGCTTTCCGGATTATGGTTTTGTTCCCTTGTAGGTAAACTTCGATGCAAAGACAGAATACGACATGATCCAGAACTACAAAGTCCTACAGGATGTGTTCAACAAGTTGAAAATCGAAAAGGTAGATCCATCTTTCCTTTCAGGCTATAACAATATCTTATGTGCAGCTTCTCTATGTTTCTTTTGATTCAAATACTTAGCTTGTTGCAACTGCTTCAAAAACTGTGGTTGTTTTGCAGCACCTTGAAGTCAACAGACTAGTTAAAGGCCGACCGCTTGACAATTTGGAGTTCTTACAGTGGCTGAAGCGATACTGTGATTCTGTGAATGGTGGCATTATGAACGAGTATGGCTTCCTTTTCTTTATCGTGCATATTATATCACTAAATATGACTTTATTCCCTTTGGTAATTATTTCTAATTCTTCTGCCACTACTTGATCTTGAAGAAATTACAACCCTGTGGAGCGAAGAAGTAAGGGTGGAAGAGAACGGCATTCAAAGGGCTCTCAAAAGAGCTCGAAATCACTACAAGCAAATAATGGATCGGCTGACGCAGGTGGTGTGAATAAAGTCTCTGGTTAGGTTCCTTTTTAATCTTCAGTTTGCTTCACTCTTCGCTATTCTATTCACCTTCTCTCGTGCTCCAAATCTGTTGAACTCTTCAGCGGTAGGAACTAAGCAAGCAACGATGGGAGGAGCAGTTGGAGTGAACTATTCAGGGGAAATCCAGGCACTCTCAAAGGAGGTAGCAGCATTAGATTTTTAGGGATTGTGTTGCCAAGCACAGTTAATTTCTGTCACCTACCAACATGGCTCTCGACTTGTGTTGTGCAGGTTGCTGATCTCAAGCTCAATGTCGACCTTCTGGAGAAGGAAAGGGACTTCTACTTTGCTAAACTGAGGGATATCGAAATCCTCTGTCAGACTCCTGAACTGGAGGAGCTTCCTGTGAGTGAATTCGGAACTTCAATTCCGTTGCTTATTCTGCTTTTATACGGATCATTTCATCTACATCTTGTCTCATGTGTCAACGCAAATTTCATGCAGATGGCAGTGGCTGTCAAGAAGATACTGTATGCTGCTGATGCAAAGCAGTCAGCCCTCAAGGAAGCTCAACAGTACTTGCAACAGTATGCGAACCTTGGAGGAGATGAATCCGCGGAGGATAAAGCTTGAGACCTCACTAGACTTGGGGAAGAATACTTGTGCCCAGAAGGTATCGTTTAAGTTGCAACCGATTGGTCGCCCTTGCATGTGGCGGAAATTAGACATTTACTGAAGGACTTGGTTTCTTTCGCGTTTGAGCTAGAATGTTATCCTGGAGCCCAAAATAAATGAGAATTCCATTAAGAGTTTGTTGCATGGTGCTTGTCTTGTTTCAAATGTTCCCGTGTGGACACAGTCAGTTTCATTTGATAATGCAAAACAGTTGCTCGGCTTCCATCTAAAATAAGGTAGTAGCACTGGAACAGAAGAAGCTCTAAATACCATATATAGTAATGTTGTTCGAGGAAGAAGAAATCTTACAGCCAAAAGGACCCTATTATTACACAAGATGAAACTCACTGGACATCTTGCAACATCGTGTTATTCGTCTTATCCTGAACTATAAGATCACTACTGTACTGAAACACAGAATATATCGGTGCACTCCTGACTGAGTGCCGTACACCGAACACACCGAACAGGCATCTAACCTGAGCTCATGTTACACTAGAGAAGATGTACAAGAAACGAAAATTGCAGAGTGGGAGCTGGAAATTCCACTGAACTTCAGAAATCAGTAGCGATAATCCTCATCGTAAACTGCGGAAGAGCCACCACCCCACTTTGTCTTATCAGCCTGCAAGAACGATGAATCACAAAAGTCTCAAGCTACATCAACTTGAAGAAGAAATTCTAAGGTGCTGCCTGAAACTGTTGAGAGCAGCGGAGAAAATTTAGTGCTGGAATTATATCTACCCTGTGGACAAGATTCTCAAACTCCCGAGTTCCATGTTCTTGAATGTACTTCTCTGCGGCACTTATGATGTCAGTTGGCTCATTGAGGACGTCGTTCTTCCTCGGGACATACCAGATGTTGATATTCTGAGGGTTGACGAAGATCGACCTCAGAAAATGGTCATACACAAAGGCAGCACCTTTGAAGTACGGGATCACCAACCAGCAAGTCAGGATCAGCTTCGCATAAGGCCATATTGGTATCCTGTCAAAAATTAAACATGACCATTCTGTTGAATTCAAATTATCTACAAAATGAAGTAAAGCCCGCCATCTGAATCGTGATCTATGCTATGCTATCATAAACGGCACAGTGGATGAAACATCATTTACCATTCGAGGACTTTATAAAACGTCAGCTCAATGAGTGTGATCATAGAGTACAGGACCCAATAGGTGAGCCATTGCCGATCATCTGCAAGTGACTTGGTCTCAATCGCCCTGATCGAAGCATACCTGCGAATTAACTCATCCACCATAAGTCAAACCTCATCATCGAAATCAAGCTCAAACACCCATGTTAGGGGGATAAATGTGAATAAAGAGACACCAAATTCCCGCGGCTAGAAGACCACTTCAAACTTACAGCGGATACACGAGGCTGATGATGGGCCTGCACACACCGAAATAGACCAAGTCATTACCGAACCTAATATCCTGCCATTTCCACTATATTCCACAGCCACATCACTCCATATATACTATACACACATATGATAAAAGAAATGGGTCTAATTTCTAAATTAATAATAATGATCATCTTCAGATACCATTTTGATGTATTCCACTAGCTCACAATTCACAGCTTCACAAATCAAATTGAAGCAGCAACTTCACTAATCAATCGCCAAATTAAGTTCCACGAAATGGTGCATCTTTATCGACAAAATCCAAACTTTTCTACGACAATTGGCCTGTTTTGGAAATCTGCAAACTGGGTCAGCAAAGAAACTTCAAAAGAATAATAAAAGCGGCAAGAACATGAGAGGTACCCAGCAAGAACATCGAAGTTCTTGAGCACCACTTTGAGAAGGCTCCCCGCGCTAGATCCCATCCTCCCTCGATGTGCCCTTAGGGTTTCCGATCGAAAGCAATGCGAAGATTCTCCAGCTCAATGAGAGAGAGAGAGAGAGAGAGAGAGAGAGAGAAGCAGCAGCAGAGGCAGAGCAGAGGACGACGAGCAAAGAGAGAGTACTAAAAAGCTTCCTCTCGGTGCAAAAGCATACATAAAAAGTTGACAGAAGCACAAGCGCATCATGTTTCCGTGCACACTGTAGAGGAGTGGACCCTACTATCATATTGCGACACGTCGGATGATTGCAGGTCAATGGATCCGTCACCTTGATGTCGGTGCTGGGACTTCGGTGGACCTTACGCACTGAATCTTTTGCTCGAGTCGGTCGGGCCCCAGGTAAAGGATTCTCTCCAAAAGCGACTACGGGACTTCCGAGGGTGCTCCCTGGACCGGGCCCATGAGAGCCCATAACACTATGGCGAGGGCCCATCTGAGTCGACTGTTGGGCCACTATGGGCTTCCGTACACCCGATCCGTGTATTATTCTTGGAGATGGTGCCCTGAGTTGCCACGTGGCGCTGTGGTAAATCCAAGCCCTGCAGTTTTTGCCACGTCATAACCGGAATAAAACCGACTTTCAGTTCCGTCTGAGGTTATTCAAGTTCGAGCTCGATAAGATTCCGGTCGAGTCGAAGCTCGAGCTCAGCATTTCTAAAACGAGTGCAGTCGAATTTCTATTATTTTTCTTTTTTTCGCTGAATAAAATCATTTTTCCCACTTTCATGGTTGGATGGATAAGATTAGTTGTCTAATAAATCCAATAGTGATAGAAACAGCCAAAAGAGCCGCATCACTACCACCACCACCAACCTACTTCATTCATCTCCAACATATGCACAGACCATCCGAAATGAGAATGCCGATGAACAGAAAACGAATTACTCGAATAATTGCAGAGATACATGAACATATCCCCGCAATGTTCCGAGCAAGAAGCTCTACATATATTAATCCGACCCCCTCTCCCTATTGCTGGAACTATGGTTGCCACTATCATCAAGCTGAAGCTCTATTCTCTGGTTTGTTTGCTCCCTGAGGAGGAGCTGGGATGGCCACGAGTCTGCTGGCGTTGGATACCTCGCGTGAGGCTTGCTCACCTGCGAGGCCTGCATGGGATATGATGACGGGAGGTCTGGATGAACGGGCACGATCAAGACTGCAGGTGGCTGCTGCATTGTGGGCTCTATGCCAGGGTATTCGGGCTGTGGCTGACACTCGAGGGGTGCGGGAACATTAAGGTCGGGTTTACTCTCAGCTACCCTTGCTCTAAGTTCATCCTCCAGCTTCTCTATCTGAGCTTCCAAGGCGGAGTTTTCCTCTCTCAGCTCGTTTTTCTCGACAGTCACCTGAAAAGCATCAGGTACAGCTCAAGCCTCAGAAAATAAGTAGTGCAACCCCGATGACATTGCATGACCTTCCTGTGACAAGATATAGAAATTATGGCCAAGAAAACCAAAGACTTACATAATGAGATTCAGATAAAAGCGAGACATTCTCCTTTTTGAGACTCTCGATCTGGCCGAATATTTCTTTCAAAAATCGAGTACCTTCGCATAAAATGGAGGCCTTCCCATTGTTTGGTTGAGCCAGTTCTGCACCAGAAACCAATTAATATGAGATTTAGATTAAACGGAATAAACAAACCTCAAACATAAATAATATCGGAAATCTTATCAGAAAAGGGGGATCGAGACAACAGACATATCAGATGTTTACAGGAAAGCTACCACACTTGGATAAGTAATCTTACCAAGAGCATTTACAAGATCTTGGAAAAGCTCATTCAAGTGTTCACGCTTCTGTTTCTCCCTCTCCGCCTTGTGAATTCTTTTGGGAATTTTAGCTGGATTCTTTTTGCGAGGGGAAGCCCTGCAGCCAATCCATGATTTCAGTACTGGTACATCGGTTCAAAGCTATAAAACATGTTCGACGTGCTTGCGAAAAGGCAAAAAAGAAAATCCAACCATATGAGTAGCTTCTAGTTGGGGCCAACGTAAATTTCCCTTCTCCAATATTGGAGTGAGCATGTGTAGGTTAGGTTCTTACAACTTAGCGTTCGTTCTGGAGTGCGGTGGGAGGTTCCATAATCACTTTTCCTTATAATTTTTAAACAGTTTTTGTGTTTGATGAGAGTTTTTGAAACCGCGGTTTGGGCTGAAATTGCGGTTGCAAATGTGATTTTCTCAAGTAGGTTAATAGGTGCTTATGAAATCTGATTATGCTTACTCTGCTTCAAGTATTAATAATTGTATTTCTTACTTTCAGCAATTTTAAATTAGTTCCTTCCAAACACTTTAACTTATCTTGAGATCAACACTTATTTTTTAGTAATTTTATTTCAGCACTCCGAAACCAAGCCTTAATACTGAGGGCTACTAATTCAAGCCCTTTTAATTTTTTTTTTTGGCTTGTTGAGATCAGAAAATTGCAAAAATTCACGCAGGGTTTACACAGATCGCTTTCATTTAGAAATTCACGGGAATCTGCAGACCTCGACTTCATATCGAATAACTCAAGCCAAAGCACTCTTTACAAGCCTAGTGCTACGAAACGCGCATGAACTTCGAAAGGAACCGTATCATAACCAAAAACTCCAAGAAACTAAAGACTCGGCTGAATCTCAATCAGAAGTAAGCAAATTGCATTGGAGCACTGACCTGCCTCCCGATGCCTCCCCCGATGAAGCAGTCGTCTCCGACCCCATCTTTCTTCTGCCTAAAAAATGGAAACTTTCTGCAAAAACGGAGAAAGAACATCCAATCAAATGTACATAAAATCAAATCAAAAGCAAAATCATACAGCACAACAAAATCAACCGACCAGTGGATCAAACAACAAAAAAAAAAAGGGGAAATTTTCTACACGCTTTCAGAAATTTCACTTTCTTCCATTTTCTGAGCAAGCGGTATGACTTCGAATCGACGAGACAGTAGAAAGATCCCGACTACCTAAACGGGCACGACGTCAGGAAAATCCCAGAACGGATCAAACCTTCAATGACCCAGACAGACACGAACCGCCCCGAGACAGACTGTTCAAGAATCGAAAGACTGATCGCGTACCTTCGGTGGGCAGGAGACGCGGAGGAAGGGGAATTGAGCGAGAAATTGGATGACGCGGATGGAAAAAAATTATGTAAGAAATTGCAGAAATTAGGGCTTGAGTGAGAGAGAGAGAGAGAGAGCGCCAGACAGAGACGGAGACAGAGTTGGAGGAGGAGAGAGGTAAAAATAATCGGAGTAGGTATGAGGTCCGGGGACAATATGCGCTCCGGGCGCGTGAGCCCTCCGGTGTAAGGGAAAGGTCGAAAAGATGAGTCCGGTAATGATTGGGCACATGCGCCCGGTTCACGGAATAAGGCCTTGCCAATGGGGAATAGAAAGCGCAAGCCGGAGCGTGGCGGGCACCTGCAGATTGGATGCATCGAATCTGGACAAGTCATCACTCCACGTGCCCTTTTACTGTCCGTCCCTCACCTCCCTCGATCGATTACAGCTGATGATTACCAGAACTCGACACGAGCGCTGTAATGACCGGAGACGTTGGCCTCGTTCGAACGAACGCACTAAACCATGAAATCCGAAGTCGTGTCCTCCCTCTACATATATCATAGTCACAGTTCTCGCGCCAACTCGTTTACATATCAACTGTCTCGATTTCATACTTCTTGCCTCGTGCTGAGGGGGGATATCACATATCATGTTAGTTGGACTAGTTTATCTAAGCTGTTTACCTTTTACGAGCATCTTTTGCTCAAACATTCAATGAATTTTTTTATGGATAAATAATTCAATGTCTTACGGTGAGTTATAATCTATAACACTCTCTTCCTGAGAATTTATGTGCAATGACACTCCACCCCATTCTCATTCGAAATAGACATTTCACCCCCATTGACTTGGTTGATTTAATAAGATAAATTTCTTTCGACCCTCAACCTTAATTTTCTTTTCACTTCCATCATATATTTATTCTTTTAAATTATTCTGATCTTCAACATCACACGATTTATTCACTTTGGTTATACTCTTTGAATTTTTGATAAACTTATTATTGTGTAATATTTGTAAAAATAAAAAAATATTTTGAAATAAAAAAGAGAAAAAAATAACTCGTCAACGGCTATTAGAGTTCTCAATGGTCTAAAATAAGGGTGTCCATTCATCAGAAAAACAAACCAAGGGTGTCTGATGACCAAACATCCACTTCTCGAGATCGATATTCAGAATCACTATGTTTGATATTAAGAGATTATGCCCATACCGAATACTCGTGTTTCGCAGTAAATGCTACAAATATTCCCAAGAAGTTACGGATGACTATTTTCACTGTTTTTATAACATCGGCTCAATACTAAGATTTTTGAAGTCCTAATTTAAGATATCAATGTTACAAATAGAGCCTCGCCAATGGCAAATACTCCACCATAGATAATTGAATACCTTAATGATCATCGATAATCTCGAATATAATAGTTACAAGCATTATTTTTCTTTTCCTTATGTATTTTCTTATTTGCAAACTTTTTATCCATAAAAATTTGCATCATCAACAGATTTATTGATGATTTAAATAATATTACCCAAATGTAGACTAATTGTGTCACCTTTTAACAATAATTAAAATTATATGAATTAGGAAAAATTTAAAAAGATTCTAAAGAATCTTTTTCAATTAGGACAATATGGACAATAGGGCGAATTATTAATTTTACTATTAAGAATGGGGTGAAATGTTTATTTTGATCAAGATTAGGTCGGAGTGTCATTGAACGAAATGTGAAGGGAGGAGAGTGTATTTTATCCTAAAAAATGTGATCAATGATAACTCAATTTTAAGTGAAATTGTTAAGACTGGACTAGATTACGTCATTGGATTCATTGCTTTGTACATCATTTTGATTGAGGATGACATAATCAATTTTCCTCCAAAAAAAAAAAATCTTTCCATCTATTAATTAATGGTCACAGAATAATTATGGGGGTGGGAAAAAAGCAAGAGGAGAACGATGGGTGGTCGCGTGGAGGACACGTGCTAGATAATAGAGTCACGTCTCGGGAAAGCTCGTTTCGTATTATTTCCTCTCCAGGCCCACTTGAAGCGTGTGGCCTCCACTCGCCCGCCATACGTAGCCGCCGGCTTGGTCTAAAAACGACATCCTCGGAAAACCATACGATGTAGTAACTGGTAACCATAAAAAAAAAAAACAGGAATTTTTTTTGGGTGAATTAAATAGAGCAGGAATTAGAAATCACTTTGGTCTCTCATTATTCTTTTTTTTAGTTAATTACACAAAAATACATATATAATGCGGCATTTGATAATAGAGTGTAGCTTAACTCAATTACCATTTCAAATATTAATATATATGTATAAGTGGAGTTGTAATGATGATAATGAAAAGGTATGATCGAAAATTTATTATTAAATAGAAAAAAAGTAATAATTACGTTATTGAATTGATGAGAGAATAGAGTGAAGTAAGAGAATTTATTATTAAAAAATTGATTGTAATAACAGTTAAAAAAATATGTATACAAATTTATTATTAAATAAGAGAAAAGATAAAATAATAATGATTATGTTATTGAATTTGAGAAAAAATAGAGTATAATAGAGTTATAATGGAATTAAAAACTCCATTACTAGACGGATTGACATGAAAATTTTCAACTTTGTTATTTTGTCTCAAATTTGACACGTCGTCTATCATAGATTCTGTCAAATTATCTATGTGGAGGCTAACGAGGTTATGTTGACCCTTCTCTCCAATGAAAAAGCGACATGTGTACATTTATCTTTTAAGAAAATAAAAAATGAATCTATGTAATTTTATTTTGACAAATTTGCCCCACTTTTCTCTTCCCTCCACGATTCTCTCTCCCTGAGCAGCATCTGTCCGCCGCCACCAACTCTTCTTCCTTTTCTCCCAAAATTAACCAGATAATTGAAGATTGAAGATAGGTTCATATAATAAACTCAGTATCAGTCTAAAGAATTGAAATTTCATTTTACTAAACGAGCTATTGCTTTCATCAAATCAAGGGAATAAATTTCACACAATCCAACATAATTGCACTATGTTCTCGCCGTGCCATTCTTATTAGGCGCTTTCGATTCCTTCCCGATTCCACTTGAGATATTTTCGTCATTTTAATGGCACCAAGGTAGCAGATCACCCGTGTTGGAAGCTGAACGGAAGCCAAAACTGGAGTTTTATTTTTGGGCATTGATGCAGTTCCGCTAATACAAACTCGTCCATTTTTAAAATAAAATTATACGGGCATCACTTTTTTTCATTGGAGGGACGGGGTCTACGTAACACTGTTAACCTCAACATAGACAATTTGACGGAATCTGTGACGGCGATATAAGGCTTGTCCCATTTGAGACAAATTAAAAATGTTAAAATTTTTTATGTCAAAAAGTGAAAATTCTTGTTAAAATTGAGATAGAAGTGAAAATTTGTATTTTTTCATGCGTAATTAACCCCCTTTTTTTTTTTATAGGTCTCTCAGTATTTATTAACGTCTTCGACTTAGAGATAAAACTGATGATAAATTAAACCACGCACGAGCAAGTCCAGTTATGTTCTTACGTCATGTCTTGCAGTTCTTCGTTTGGATGTCGAAAGAAGAACTATATAGTACATGACAGATCCGCCAGGTTGTACAGTTCTTTTTAATATGTGAAGACACATTGTTTTTTTTATTGGATATAAAAAGAGTTGCATTTCTTGCTATTATAGAAGACCACTATTTATTGCGGTCTTATTTCATTAAGCACTTATTTTCTTAACCATTTAAATTTTATGCACTTAAATTTTAACGCTTAATTTTAAGTCCAAATAAACACAATCTTAGTTACAAATTAATTATAATGAAAAATGAATCGAAAAAAGCAGAAAAAAGGAAAAATGTGGGTCCAATATACTTAATGATCGAGTTGAAATCTATTTGATGAGTAAATACGTGTTTGTTTCAACTTAATCAAGTAAATGCTTAAAAATTAATTATAAAATTTATCATAAGGAAAAATGAATGGGAGAAAGAGAAAAATATGAGAGATGTGAGTATGAACTGCTTAATTATTAAATAAAAAATCACTTAATAAGTAAGTAACAAAATTACTTAGTGAAATAAATTATTTTTTACTTATTGGTGCTTTTCACACCAAAACATCTCATCCTGCCATTCATTCCTCTTCCTATACATATCTTTTAACTATTTAAGAACTAATTTATCAAATGTTAAATAATAAAAATAACTTAATCATTAAGCGATTTTTAACCAATGAATAAGTAGATTGAACCCTCATCTTTCATCTTTTTCTCTTTATTCCATTCATTTTTCACTATAACTAATTTATAACTAACTATTAAACACTTACTTTATTAAGTAATAATCAAGCACGTGCTAACTATCAAGCTAGATGATCTAAAATTGGCTCTGGCAGTAGCATGAGCCCGATAAGTTGATTTTCTTTAATTATTGAAAGACTAGCTTCCCTCTATTCAAATCCTGGTCCGTCCTTAATTGTACCAATTTGCGTGTTGCTGTCGTCTGGAGGATTCCTGCGAAGGCAATATTCTGTTCCGCAGATTCTGTCGTCTCAGGTAGGCAGTAGCCATGTATCAGGCTATCGAGTGGGACTACAGAACCTGGTTATTCAATTGCATTTCTCCTTTCGACAAGAGGTGGGTATGAGATGGTTTTAAGGATCAAGCACACAGCAAGAACTCGGGTGGAAAAGGAAAAGTTAAAAGTTCGAAGTAAAGCGGCTCTGGTATGAGATGAGACAGTAATACTCTGTATCGAGATACAACAGCAGAGATGTAATATCCATATATAAGCTTAGGATCGGTCTTTGCAGCCAAGGTGAAATCTCCGAACCTTCATCCTCCCGTCCAAAGCGAGGGCCAATACATCATATTCCTCCACGTACCAGAGCTCCGTCACCGATGCCTAAACCATAGGAAGACAGGGAGAAGAATCGTTTCTGAGACGCCAGGTTACGCTGTCTTAGTACAAGAAGTGTGTAGTAGAGACAGGACTGAGAAAGGAACCTTGAATCCATGAATTTTGTTGTTTAAACGATCCACAAGCTGATGGAAGAATTGAAGCTGATCCGAAGTTTGATGAAGATCCTGCACAGTAGAAACTTGGCATATAATGCAAGTCAAATCTTGCATAGATTATGATTAAGGAAACAGCCAAAAGTTTCGAGTACCGTGGATGATGACTTAGGTTGACCCAGAAGCCTCGCGAGTGATGTGTGGAGTATAGCAGCGTCATACTGGAATTTAGAATCACACACATATAAAACACCGAACATTCAGTGAAAGATTGTAACCGAGCAAGTAGTAACCAAGACATAAAGTACGGACACAGAAACAGAAATGGACTCATAATCGCTATCTTCCATTTCACAACTTAAATCCGCAAAACATATTCGCTGATACTTGTTATGAACCAAACAAGGTAAACATCTTCTCAGCGGCTAAACGGGGCAGCTAAAGAATTATTCAGTACTTACAAGCTGCTTTTCTGGTGCACGAGGGAGCGCAGCTCTCAGTTTAGCGCGAATGGATATCGGATCTGTCCCAGATGCCACCTAGCATAGATTAAGATTTGTTGTTAGGTAAGAAAAAATGATTCCTTTTTCCCCTAATCATTTATGAGCTCATTTGAGAAAATTACCTGCCAGCAACCGAGAAGAACACCTGTTGACGTCAAAACCACGCGATCTAAGACAATCTTCAAAGGGCATGCTGACTCTGCGACAGCCCGTATAGCAATAGCTTCATCTTCAATCTGTGGAAAAAGAATACGATTGTATAATAAACAAACTTTAGAATTTACTTGATGTGAAAAACGTGAAAGGGCTCTGAAGGGCAGAATACCTCATCATCTGAAGCGGGAACGGGAGTAATATGATGCGAGGCGTGGAACATACTAAAGTGGTACAAGCTAGAGTTCTGAAACCAAATTGCTAACGAAGATGCACGTAAGCAATAAAATATATAGAGAGAGAGAGGATATTGAATATTAGTGAAAGCAAATTTTAAGCAGTAGTGATAAGAAAAAAATGCAGCAACCAAAGTAATAAAAAGGGGAAAAAATACATTAATGGACACAAGTGAACTCTTTGTTTTTATAACTTACCGTTTTCGAAGAATGGCTGAAATATTTCCCGCACAGCTTTCCTGTAATTGTGCCGAACAAGCAAATGCAATTAAAAGATTAAACTATCGCACATAAAACAAAGATGCAATCGAAACGAAAGCTTACGATATGGGCTCTGAGTATGCGGTGCCCATGTAAAGAACATTGGCTCTCACAGGAGGATTTGCAGCCTATACAGAAGAGCCAAGAGTCGCTCAAGAAGTAAGGCATAGAAGTAGACAATGAAATCTGTACACTCTTTATTCAAAAAAGCATTAACCTTCAGCACAGGTCTCACGGATCCATCTTGCAGAATGAACAACTCCGAGATTGACAAGGACTGAGAAGTTTCCCCCTGCTTGAGGAAGGCTGCCCCACGATCATCCAAATCCCTCTCCATCTTATCGTACAATCTCGCCCTTCTCTCCGTGTTAGAAATCGGAATATCTGTAACAAGCCCTTACAGGATAAGTTATCTTCACCGCAGACAACAAATACAAACCAACATAACACGTAAGTGTAGGATTTAGCAATACATCTTAATAATATGTCATGCCTTCGAATCCCTGCCATTTCGCATAGAACCACCGACACCGAGTCCCACGACACCAAATAACCAAATTTAATTCTTCCAGTTCACATGATTGCAGCAGAAAGTAGCTAACACATGGAGTCAGCTTCAGTTTCTAAGAATTAGATTCGTCATCAGCAGCAGCAGCTCAAAAGAAGATCATACCTGAAGGAAGAGAGATGGGATCCATGTTCGGAGAAGAATTGCGCAGGGCCAACTGGAGAAAGGTGTAGAAGAGGAGGAGAGAGAGAGCCCAGATCAGAGCTGCTGCTGTTCTTGAATGGCTCCAACAGTTCCTGATCCCAGCCATTTCAATTCATCCACCTTCTCTTCCACGACTGCCCCTCAGAAAGGATTATGGGGCGAGTGTCATGACGTTCATGTTCTTGAAAATTGAATGAACTGAGACGAATCGTACGGAAGGAGTTCAAATCCACGTGCTGATTGCTTGCCTTTGCGTTGCGTGAGTCTACCGTTCCTTACTTTCCTCGAAGACAAACAAAATTGTCGGAAAATATAGAGATATCTGGGCCCAAGCCCATTAACTGCACGGCCCAATCCAACAAATGTCTCGGTGAATCTACGAAAGAAAACCGGCCGGACTGGCAATTTTTGTCAAAGCACAAACAGCATTTACTAGGGCTCGGGGATGTCGCCCGAAACTGATCGTGTGAACAAAAACCGAATGGTTGTCTAGGAGTCGGCTGGTTTCACTCACCTATAGTCAGTCGCTCTGTACTAAATCGGCCTTATTGGTCATAAGTTTCCCTCGCGGACAAAACCGATCGGACTCTGGCAAGTCGAGCTGTCCAATGCCCGAGCAGTTATGATATTATTCATAACATATGGGGATATATGGCTCTATGCGGCCATCGGATGAGCCCATTAGAAGCGAGACCCACCAAAGCAATCATACCAAGACCTCCTCTGCATCAATTGACCGGGTGGGATCCCGGCCAACTTGCTTTATTATAATCTTAAGTGAATAACTATTTGGTCCATGATATTTGGACTCTGCATCAATTTGGTTATTTAGTTATTTTTCCGATCAATTGGGTCTTTGATGTCATCAACCAGGTTTGAGGGTTTCAATTAGGTCCCTGAGAGGTCAATCAGGTTCCCCACGTATGAGAGTTTACATCAAGTTGGGGTTAGACATCAAAACGGTTCCTCCATCCATTAATTCGTCTAATGTTAATGGAAAAGAATGTTCACATCAAATCAAAAGGATGAGAGATTGGTGATGTGATGAAGATGAAGAAAGGGGAGCAAACCTGAACAAATCATCACTTAACCTCAAAGATAAGATGAATTTTATTCAATTCATATAAAATTTTCCTTTTATAAATAGGAAAATTGCAAAAGGATTGAGCGGGAATAACTATAAGCGAGAACAACAATACTAATCATTCAATTTAGGATCATCATTTTCATCATCAGGCATTGGGGAGGGGGGAATCATCATCATTAGCATCAAGCATGAAGAAATCAACATCATCATCTTCATCATCAGTAGAGGGGGTAGTGCTCTGGTCTGAAAGTCAGGCAAGTTCTCGGCGAGAGATATAGTGGTGAAACTCGTCAGAATTATTACTTGAATCATTGTCAGAATCATCGCTTAAATCATCGTTAAAATCATCGCTTGAATCGTCATCAGAATCATTGTCAGAATCGTCCTTTGTCTTCTTCCTCTTTTGTCTCTCCTCCTCTTTCTCAGGTAGATCAGCAAGTAAGTCTGCTCTGTCCATCTTCTCCCTTCCTGCAAGATAAAATTTTCAAGTTTATAACGTTATGCATTGAGAAGGAGATCTATGTTATTTGTAGGGAAAGAAGCAATCATTATTGGTTTCGGGGGACTCCTGTTGTTGTGCATGAATGCTCAGAGCATGCATTCGTTAGCAATCGACTCTTCATTTCCTGGTGAGGTGCAAAGCATAGTTGGCCAATTGATGTTGAATGACTCCTCGTTTTGGCTTTCAAAACCATCAGTTGAGTCTCATCAACTTCGTTTTGTGGTTTTATGGCTTATGATATCATCAATTGGGTTGCATAGTCAGCCGCTAATGGATGCACAAAGTGAATTCATCCTAAAACCACAAAGAGTTGTAAATTCTATTTTCAATTGACTGCAACTCGATTTTGCAAGTGAGCTTCCTCTTTCTCTTTGCCACTGCAGTCAATCACCTTGGGCAGATTGGACTGCCATGGGAACTCGATCTTGTTGTGCTAAGGAGAAAGAGGGTGCGATTTTGAGTTCTGGGGTCGAACAGAGAAGAGGATGAACAGGAGGGAATGCGATTTGGGTTCATGGTTCAAGCAGAGGAGAGGATGAAGAGGAAGAGGAGGGCCCACACCCATTTAAAAGGATAAAAAAGTCAAGGGCCAAAAGGTAATTATGAAATTACAATTTAGTCCTGGAGGTATCGTACCGTTAGCAGTACGCTAAATCTTCAATGAGAACGGTTCGTCAGCATCACCGCAAACTCGATTGGGAGCATAACCATCAGACATTGACCTTATGGGGCTCACCAATCACGCATATACTTCTACGTCCTTGGGCTCCACTCCTTCCCATTTTTCTCATTCTCTCTAGTCGTATAATCGACCGTGACGAGGGAGGGGATGATGCATGTAGGCATGCGTTTTCATCTGGAATTGAAGGGAATTTGGATTCGATTTTTATTAATATTATGTTTTTCTTTCGTTAGGACAATGAATTTCTTTTATAATAGAAAAAAAAGCCAAGAACATTAGAAAAAATGAAGCCAATTGTACTAGTTCTTGATATGGAATTAATGAATTTTTGGGAATTCTTATTGGTGGATAGAAGAGAAAATATTTTGTTGTATTATATAGCCAATGCATTTTTTTTTTATTTTTTATATATGTTAATTCTTGATTGAGCTTTACACATTTAAATGACTATATAATAGTCACTAAATATCTTTTCTTTTTTTGGGTGTAAATCTTTCTCTAGATATAAGGCTTTCGTACATTTACTTCCCATTATTCTCTACTTTTTTTTTCCGATAAAGTCCACTAAGCATCCAATAATTAAATTCGAGTCACGTCGGTCCACTAAGGTAAAACTCTCTTAATATAATTTTTTCTTCCTTTTCATTTATAAAACTCGAACAAATTAAGTAGGAAACCTTGGCAAGGTGATATAATATATCTACTGTTACTATATTGGAGAAAGACTTGGCGTAACTTTAGAGTTCCCAAAATACTCTTACTATATATTTTTTTTAAAAATAATATTCATTAAATTAGGGCTTAAATTAATGGTAAATGTATATGATTAAGTAACTTATATTTTCTCTGCAACTCCCAACTCTCTTTTCTTCCCCCTATTTTTATCTCCCCCCTCTTCCCTCTTCCCTCTTCCATGCCTTTAACCTTACACATCTCTTTCCTAAAAATATTTGTTTGAACTTTTTAGATCAAGTTTATTTATTTATTTATTTATTTTCCAAAAATATTAACTATGGTCGATAATTTACACTAGATCTGTTAATATTTTCTTTCACTTAAATTATTAATTTTGATCTACTTATTAGTACATATCTCCAGCTCATATGAATTTTGCGCATAACCTGAGTAAGCGTCTAGCGCATATATATGTATATATACACACGCATACACATCATTTAGTCTCCTCAAATCAATCAACACTTAGAAGCGCGTGATGGAACATTTGCAGAGAATGGTAATTAAGATCTTATGTATATGAAAACCTCATAATTGGGCTTCCCTTAAGCCCAAGAAGAGAGAGGAAAATCAAATTACAAAAAAGCACAGCTCATCAAACAGTGAAGAGTGTCTCCCTTTTCAAAAACCCTAGCTAGCTAAATTAAAGTAACTCATTCATCTGTCTATATGATCCTGGCCAAAAATAAAAAAGAAAAAAAGAAAAAAAGAAAAACTTTTATATGATCAGTCCCATAAAGAAAATGCGGGTCAAATCGATCTACAATATATCCTAATTAAATTTCCAGACAATCTTATAACCTAAATTGGACAAACAATTACTATTACTAATCAAATCTCACTCATGTAGGCATCCTCATTCATTTCCGCCGGTGGCTTCATGCCGATAGTCCCCAATGGACAGAGGCTGCAAAACTACTCCAGTATTACCTGAAACAGGCTGGTACGCCCTTGTGAGGCCTGAGAACATGCCCACTGCTCCTTCGTCCGGTACCCCAAAGCTGAATCCCGCGCTAGCAGTTTGTTGACTAGGTGCACCGAGCAGTTGGGAACCAGCAGTGGTAGGAAAGTTAATAAAATTTGACCTGGACAGCACGGTTGTTGTCATTCCTCTGCTCAAATTCACACTTCCACTCCCGTTGCTGCCATTAGAAGAAGTTTGGAATGACCAAATGGCTTCATCTCGGCCTCCTCCTATGACACCATTCATGAGCTGATCATGGGGGCTGCTTAGTAATCTTGATGTTAACAACAAGTCTTGCTCATTGTTAATAGCCCTAACGCTGTTCTTGCTGATCATACTTCCCTTGGAAGAAACCTCCAAGTGATTTTGATCATCATCCTTCAGTTCTTGCTTTGTCCGAAACGTCGAACGAATCCCGCCTGGAGACTGGAAGTTTAAAAGTGTACTTGATGATCCAGGACACAAACTGCTAATGTTGTTATTTCTCCTCCGTGGAAGAATGAGATCAGATAAAGCACTATTAGGGTTTGAATATGATGACGTGAAATTGTAAGGCTTTGTGATAAGCTGTGATGGAGCTGACATGGAGGAGCCGGAATTTCGGAGGGAGATGTTGAGGGAGGTGAAGTTGGCAGGGATCGTGCCAGTGCCAGTGGCGGCAATGACAGCAGGCTCCGCCTGCTGGAGGAGCCACTGGATGGTCTCACCATCTGACCGGTGCCCTAGCTCCCGAGTCAGCTGGAAAACCCTGGCGGCACACAAGGCAGGCATCCGGATCCTCCGGCCCCGGCCCTCCACCTTCGTGTGGCGGTCCTTCATAGATGTCCTCTTGGGGGTTGGCTTCTTGGCGAGCAGTGACTTGGTGCTGGCAGCAGTTCGGGGACCGCCTGCACAATTGGATGTTCCTGGCAGAACTGCAGCCGGAATATTATAATTAGAGCAAATTATTGAGCTCGAGCTGGAAGATTGACGATGATCTTCTAGTTCCTGCTCTTGTTCCTCTTTGTCTGCGAGCAACCTGAAGGGGAAGTCTGGGCAGACGATGTGATGGGTGTGGTGATGGAGGGACTGACCACTGTGATGTTCATGATCTCTTCTCTCCATGGGAGATAGCTCAGTTTGTATAAACCAAATTAATAATATGTGTCTCTTAAGAATATCTAATGTGCTCTTCTATGGAGGACACTGTATGTGGCCCCTTTAACAAAGTCTATCTCGTGGGTCACTCTGCTTACGTCTCGCGGTCTCTTCCACAGGTATTCGGCTGACACTGTGCTATGCTATTCAAACCATGCTTTCTCATATCATGCTTGGTACAAAAGAATGAAAATAAAATTGAATAATTTCATTCCATCATATCTAACGTATGATACATCAGTATTTGAGGATGTTACAGTCTATTATGGTTTCTGATATGTGACGAGCATGCGGGTGGCTATTTCACATGCTTCTTCTTCTTCTTCTTCTTCTTCTTCTTCTTTTTCCCTTTTTTGTAGGAGGTATGATGAGTACTTGATGAATGACTAGGAATTAATTGATTCATCGGTTCAATTGTGACATATATAACTATTTAACTAAAATTGTCCGAATCTTTTTTGCATTGTTTCTACACAACATGGGTCGATAACGAAGGAGACTAGCCAGCTTTAGGGAACAAGGAAATGATGAGTGGGATTTGATATTATACGGTGGAGGTGGCTAAAGTTTTGCTTTAGAAAAGAAGGGTATTAATTAAAGGAAAAGAGATATGAAGAGCTTTGTTGCTGTACCATCGAGAACCATGCCTATATTTGGGATAATATTTCTTATTTTAAGTTTCACGGAGAAATTATATCTAGTAAATTCTTATGAATATTTTTCGGTCTGACCACAAAATATCCTAACAATTTTATCGGATGTCTCCGAAAAGACACTATAAGTTATCCTTAACCTATTGAGTTTTTTTTTTTTGCTTTTTTCCGATTGCAAGGGGTTCATAAGCCTAATATAATGAAATAAAAGTAAAAATTTAAATAATGGAGTACATGTAGTCTCGTTGAAGGGAATCAAACATAAAATCTCTTTATTTCGAAGACGACAATTATGTTACTGCATGCACTACGCTCTCTTTCTCTCAATCCTATTGAGTTTAAAAGTAAAATTTGTCCACTAACACTAATATGCGGACAATTGTATAACATCTTGTGATTCTTTAATGAATTACATATTATTTATTATTATCTGTTAGTAAGAAAATATTCACGAAATAAAAATATAAATGTATGAAACTCGTTAATAAGTATCTCTCGATGATCTGCGGATTGAATAGACATGTCAAATAAAAGTTAGTCTTAGTTAATGATAGGGGCCTCGTGATATATATAATTTTA